>NC_058131.1:473493685-473550078 GCF_016433145.1 Gracilinanus agilis | reverse complement strand
GAGGGAGAGAGGGAGAGAGGGAGAGAGGGAGAGAGAGAGGGAGAGAGAGAGGGAGAGAGGGAGAGAGAGAGGGAGAGCGAGCAAGAGCGCAAGTGCACTATAGACAGATAGAAGGAGCGAGAACACTTTAAGAAGGAGAACATCATGAGCCCAAAGCAGTCAATGATGACAAGGTTCAGTTTGTTTGGAACATAGTTTCTGAAGAAGAGAATAATGAGGCTAGAAAGGCACAATGGTGCCAGATTGTGAAAGACCTTGAATGTCAGGCTAAGGCATGAGGGTTCCATCTGGTAGGCATTTGTAGCTACTTTACAGATGAGGAAACTGAGTCAAGGTTTAAGTGATTTGCTCAAGGTCACACAGCTAGTAAGTGACTAAGTCTGGAACTGAATGCAGGTCTTCTTGATTCCAATTCTACCACTCTATCCATTTGTATCACTTAGCTGTTAAATACATGCACATATGTATTTAAAAACATTTAATTTGGTAAATAAGACAGACTTCAAGGGCTACCTTCAGACCTGGTGTGAACAATATATACGTCAAAATTATACAAGATTCTATGATCTACATGATTATAAAATTTTGTTCCAATGAGTAATAACATCAACTGAGGAGGGAAAATAGACACATGCCCTCCTCATATATTCATCACTGTTCTGGAACTCCTTGATAAAGTTATTTCAAATATTCCCATTTGTGGATGACATTGTACTATTTGGACCAAGCCCTAAAATCCTCCTTAGTGAAATTCATAAGATCATTTTGGAAAATCAAAGTGGATGAAAGACACATTGCAGACACTTTTCAAAAGAATACATCCAAACTATCAATAAACTATCAATAACAATCAAATAAATATTCTAAATCCCTAATAATTAGAAAAAAGCAAATTAAAGCAATTCAAAGTGCCATCTCACACCCATCAGACTGGCAAAGATGACAAAGACAGAAAATGACAAATATTGGAGGAAATGTGGGGAAATAGTAACATTACTGGACTATTAGTAATGAAGTGAATTGGTCTAGTCATTCTGGAAAGCAGTTTGGAACTATGCCCAAAGAGTCACTGTGCTATGTATATCTTCTGAGTCAGTGATATCACTACTAAGCCTAAATACCAGAGATCAAAGAAAGTGGAAAAGTACAAAAATATATACAGCAGTCCCTTTTGCAATGGTAAAGATCTGGAAACTAAAGGAGTATCCATCAGCTGGGGAATGAAATGGTTGAACAAATTATGTTATTTGAATATAATGGAATATTTTTGTGCCATGGGAAATAACAAAAGAGAAAGAAAGGCTCAGAGAAACATTGGAAAATTTATATGAAACAGTGTGAAATGAAGTGAGATGAACCAGAAGGACAATTTATACATTAGCATTATAAAGACAAAAAACTATGAAAGACTTAAGAACTTTGATCAGTGTAATGAAGATCCATGATTCCAGGGTAGCAATGAGGAAGCATGTTACTCATCTTCTAATAAAAGAGATGATGGACTCAAGATACAGAATTATATGCACACATACATATAAACAGGTATATTATGTGTACACATATAGACTATATATATGTGTGTATATACAAATATACACAGAAAATATATATTTTTAATATGTACATATATACATACACATACATAGCCAATGTTTGAGTTTATTTGCTTGATCATGTACATTTTTTAAATGAAGTTTTCTTTTTCTTTTTTTTTTTCCAATGGGAGTGAAAGGGAGAGAGGGGTTGTATGTGAGTTGAGTGCTAATAAATGTGACTTGTTTAAAAAAAGGGAAAAAAGTCATAGGTCCCTTCACCCAGAGATATAGACTCATGTTGCGCTTTCTTATGTTATGTAATGTACGTGATGTTTAATAAATCCCTGAACATTTTCTTAAAATGAGAATTTATTAATCAGTAATGAGGAAAAAACAACACATCTGGATTATGAAATGGATCATGAGCAGCCCACTGAGTTAAGCCATCAGAATATATAATCTGGAAAGGCACTGCAAATAGAATGAAATAGATTTGGGATTGAGTAAGAAGAGATCAGATTACAGTTGCCCCTCACTATATCGCAGTTCACTTATCATGGCTTCACTGTATTACACATTTAAAAAATATATATATCTAATTCAGTATGGTGGTGTTACACTTATTACTATTGACTGATGAAATGAAAGGCAACCAATCACAGAGCAGTGTTCTGTATCCTGGGTGCTGATTGGCTCAGTGACTATAGGGTTAATAAGTGTGGAAAAGGTTTATAGGAGAGTGGGAAGGGTTTATAAAACCTTAAAATATATATCTAAATAATAAAATAAATATAATGCTGCTACTTTGTGAATTTTCACCTATCGTGGGGGTCTCTGGGACGTAAATCCCGTGATAGGTGAGGGATCATGGTACACTACATTTGAGAAATTACATAGTGATTTAATGATCTTTAGCTTCTCACTCAGGAATGTAGACTATTCTCAATAATAATAGTAATCAATAATAATTTACATAGCACTTAAGCACTGTTCCTATTCTTTTATTTTATTTATTTTATTTATTTTATTTATTTTATTTATTTTTTTTTGAACTCTTGTACTTTGGTGTATTGTCTCATAGGTGGAAGAGTGGTAAGGGTGAGCAATGGGGGTCAAGTGACTTGCCCAGGGTCACACAGCTGGGAAGTGGCTGAGGCCGGGTTTGAACCTAGGACCTCCTGTCTCTAGGCCTGACTCTCACTACCCAGCTGCCCCCTGTTCCTATTCTTTTGATCCTCACAACCCCCCTAGGAGGTAGGACCCTTTATTATCCCCATTTTATAGTTGAAATTGAAGATGAAAGAAGTGACTTGCCCAGGGTCACATAGCTAAGTTACTTTCTTAATATGTATATTAGTAAAAGGAAGAGAGAAAAAAAGTACTACAATTTAGAAGTAGTGGGGATGAAAGGAGAGTTTGGGGGTTATTTTTAAGGTCAAGGGAGCCATGAGTATATATGTAGTTAGAGGAGCTAGTCTTAATAGAAGGGGAGAAATGGAAGATGGAGGAGAGAAAGAGAAGGAATAATTAATGGAGTAAAGCTCCCTTGAGTTGGAATAAAGATAACTCTGGAAAGGTAGAAGGACAGCTCTTCCTCTGAAATAGAAAGCAAAGAAGAATAGATAGATGAAGATCTATGGAGAGACTGATGTAGAGAAGGAAGAAGTTAAAAATTATTAAAAATGAAGATAGGAGGGATAGAGCTGGTAGTTGGTAATGAAAAAGTTTGGATCCACCACTGTGGGGATTTCAACAAGGAGTTGTGTAGAGATAAGTGAAAGGGCAGTTGAGCAATACTGAAGTCCCGGCTAAGGTCAGAAAGCATATTGGTATGATCTTTTCCAGAAATACCAGGCAGCTTGGGAACTCATGCTAAGAAACCAGATAGTGGAATCTACATAGGATTTGGGTTTTGCTAAGTAGATATGGTAGGACAAGGAATCCTCAGGCATCAGCAGGACTCTAACTGAATGACCCCATTGTGATCAGTTTAGTTGGAGTGGACAGTTTGACCCCCTACAATAGGATTTCTTCCTCTACCTTAAATTGCTATGATAAATGGCCAAGTGGAGCTAGGAGGGGACTGGGGCATGGGTTGAATAAGGCAGTAAGCTAAGACCTAAAAGTAACACCAGACTGGTAGAGAAAGATTCTAGTCCTGGCTGTGCTCTCAACTATTCATATAATTTTGGGAAAGCCACTTTCTTTAGGCTTCATCTATAAAATGAAGAGACTGGCATAAATCCCAAGATAGCACTCTATTCAGCAATTCCATCTCCAAGATAAATGTTTTGTGACTGGAGGTCATGATGAAGGTTTATTAGGAATAAAAGAATAGAAGTCTGTGGCCTGGGGGGGGAAACTTCAGAAGTGTAGACCTTGAAAGTCATGCAGATGGTTTTGTGAAGGAATAAAATATTAGTTTTTTTTCAAGCAGAAATAAACCAAACCCTTGGGCTAGAAGCACTGTATTTTGCATCAGTGTAAGGTTTTTTTTGTAAGGTTTTTTAGGAGCCTATTTCTCTTTCTTACTCAAGTTGCAAGCAAATACAGTAATTACTCATAATCCCAATTCTAATTAGGACAGTTCTTTATTTTATACCATTTCTAACTTGGGTCAGTTTGAATCTTCTTAGACAGCATGGTGGCACCCTGCTTCCTGGAGTTCACCATGTTGGTGGTGAATTTAATGAAGACATTTGATTGGCATAGCCAAATTATACCTCAGAACTCAAGCTCAAGTAATCTTCCAACCTGAGCCTTCTGGATAGCTAGGTCTATAGTTGTGTGTCTTCACACCTGGTCAGAACCACATTTTTCTAAAAATGCCTCCCATTTTTGGTCAGATACATTATTTTGGATGATAAAATGAGGGTTCATACCTTTTAGCTCCTGTGCAGACCATTTTCCCAGAACTAAATATAAGTGCTGTTGTCCTGGGCTCTCGAATCCTCATTATCACAGCAGCAAACCTCTATGATCAAAAGGTGAAACAAAAATTCATTTCCTTTTCATGAATTTGAAGCCATCATCCCATTGAAAAAGCCAGTAAAATCTCATTGGTGCCTTTTTTTTTTTCAAATCTTAAGATTTTTTTTTTTTAAACCCTTGTACTTCGGTGTATTGTCTCATAGGTGGAAGATTGGTAAGGGTGGGCAATGGGGGTCAAGTGACTTGCTCAGGGTCACACAGCTGGGAAGTGGCTGAGGCCGGATTTGAACCTAGGACCTCCTGTCTCTAGGCCTGACTCTCACTCCACTGAGCTACCCAGCTGCCCCAAATCTTAAGATTTTAAAATATTTTTCCCTATGAGGAGTTAGACATCAGAAATACTTTCAAAGACAAAGATCAAGTCCTACTTTAGTTTTTTTGACTGCAGTTTCTCAGCTTTTCAGGCAGGGTAGACATTAAACAAGATCACATTATGAGGTTATCTGTTTCCCTTTTTTTTCTTACTCTGTTGTTCCTTCTTCTCCCTTCAAACATCCTATATCTTCTCCCTTTCAATACTTGCTTGCAAAATAACTTAAACTAGTTCAAACCAAGGTGAAAATGACAGTAAAGCTTGGTGTGTACAACCACTTCTAAGGCACTAACATTTTAATGAACAAAAGAATTAACTTTCTATTATGGAATCTTGTATATCAGTCAGTGCTCTATGGGAGACATTTGTGGGGTAGGTGAGAGCTCTGAAATCATATTCAGTAAGCACAAGTTCAATCAACTTACTTGTAAAACCAAATTTTAATAGAGATATGTAATACTTCACTTTTAGTGAATTAATGAAATGAGACATTTTAGGATGGATAGCCAGCCACAGAGGACTGTGGGAAGATGGTGGTGTGATAGAAACTAGAAGCGTCCAGATCTCCACAACACCCTGGTAAAATTCTAAAAATGTACCAGAATGTACAATGGTACATGCACATACATATATACACACGTAATCAGCTATAAATTCTTCCATCCAGTCTAGGGACTGCACAAAAAGACTACCAGAATCCTTTGGAAGCCCTAAAGAGAGGCATAGTAAAGTAGGTGGAAGGCAGTCCCAGAGGTCTCAAGTAGAGTCCAATGCAAGATTGTAGCAGGAAATAAGGCCAGAGCAGCATCCAGGCAGGCCCAGTTTGATCCAGTTTGGTTCAAGAAGTCTGGGCTTGAACCAATGAAGAAGATAAAGTCAGGCAGTTCTTGTAAAAGGTAGATCCTAGATTTAGCCACCTCACTCAAGAGCCACTGGATCCTACCAACACAACCTTTTTGGCCGTGAGAGCCATAAATGCCACATTTTTTAAAATGTAATTTCGTGAGAGCCATACAGTGCTCACAGTGCACGCTCCTGTAACAGTGCCTGAAAAAAAATTGACTTTATGGCTCCTGCAGAAAGAGCCAGATATGGCCCTCAAAAGAACCAGATATGGCTCGAGAGCCATACGTTGCTGACCCCTGATCTAGGAGGACAGAAGTGGGGTTTTGCCTGGTAGACCCCCAACTTATGAAATGAGGCTGGGGATATGAGAAGAGAGCCAGTCTCAGAGTGTGGATTTAAGTCATACTGGTTGTGAGCTTAAACAATTACTCAGCCTCTCACTGCCTTGGCAACTCCTTGAGACTCTAAATTGCAGATCTACATTGGTAAAGGGAATTTCCTCACTAGAAGTTCCTTGTATAATTGAAATCACAGTTCCATGCCAAAGGAAAAAAAGGGAAGTGGAGACAAAATCAGAAAACATTTTGTTAAAAACCCTATTTAATTGAACTTTTACATCTCTATCAGAGGCATTTTATTTTATTTTAAAATATTTTTTCCTCAATTACATGGAAAAACTTTTTAACCTTTGTTTTTTAACAATTGAGTCAAATTCTTTCTCTATCCTCCTCTCTTCCTTCCTTGAGACTGGTAAGTAATCTGATAGAGATTTTACATGTATAATAGTGTAAAAAAATCTTTCCATATTAGTCATTTTGTGAAAGAGAACTCAAACAAAAGAAAATTGAAGAAATAAAGTAAAATATAGTATGTCTCAGTCAGCAGTCAGACTCCATCAGTTCTTTCTCTGGAGGTGGATGGCATTTTTTATCATGAGGCCTTGAGGATATTCTTGGATCACTATATTGCTAAGAATATCCAACTCATTCCCAAATGTTCATCATATAATATTGCTGTTACTGTGTATAATGTTCTGGTTCTGCTCACTTTGCATCAGTTTTATGTAGATCTTTACAGGCTTTTGTTAAATCATCTTTCTCATCATTTCTTATAGCACGGTAGTATTCCATTATAATCATATACCACAACATGTTCAGTCATCTTCCCAGTTGATGGACATCTCATTTTCCAATTCTTTGCAACCACAAAAAGGGTTGTTACAAATATTTTTGTACAATGAGGTCCTTTCCCCTTAAAAATAAGGATCTCTTTTGGATATAGACTTAGTAGTGGCATTGCAGAATCAAAGTATTCACACATTAACCTCCACCCCCCAAAAAACCCTTACCTTCCATCCTAAAATCAATATTGTGTATTGGTTTCAAGATAGAAGAGCAGTAAGAGTTAGTCAATAGGGGTTTAGGAAGTGTCTGAGGTCAAATTTGAACCCAGGACCTCCTGTGGCTAGACCATTAGTCTACCTGTCCCCCAATATGCAGTTTTTTTAAACCCTTAGCTTCAGTCTTAGAATCAATACTGTGTGTTGGTTCCAAGGCAGAAGAGTGGTAATTAGGCAATGGGGGTCAAGTGACTTGCCCAGGGTCACACAGCTGGGAAGTGTCTGAGGCCAGATTTAAACCCAGGACTTCCCATCTCTAAGCCTGGCTCTCAGTCCACTGAGCAAAAGCCTTTTGGGCATAGTTCCAAAATGCTCTCTAGAATCAGCAGTGTATTAGTCTCATTTTCTCATATCCCCTCTAGCATTTATTATTTTCCTTTTCTGTCATGTCAGCCAATATAATAGATGTGAGGTGGTACCTCAGAGTTGTTTTAATTCATCAGAGTCATTTTAGAGCAAAGGAAATGGAATTTGTTGTTTGGGGCAAAGAAATTCACAGCTTTAGGCAGCTTCATCAAGTAAAATATGAAACTCAGACACTGGGGCATGTTCTGCATTCAGGGCAGGATTTTCCTCTGGTGTCCTCCCCTTTTCTCTCAAAAGGTTCCAGTTTCATGAAAGAGTGATTTTAAAAGCCTTTATCAGGTACTAAATATGTACAAAGCATTGGGTTATGTTCTATGGATACAAATAGAACAGTCTATATTCTCGCAGAGCTCATATTCTAATAAGAGGGCCCAGCACACATAGAAGGATTCAGCTGCACAACAAATGGAAAGACCCTAAGCCTTTCTCATGCCAAAGCATTTGACAATGCTAAAGATGTTGGGGGGGGAGGCGGCAAAAGTGTTCTCTTCTCTTCTCTTCAGTAGTTATGGATGCTGAGGAAGTAGGAACTATAGTGTTGGCAGAGGCAGTTTCTGGACTTCATTTCTGGAAGGATTGCTTCCCTGAATAATTTGGGAGTGGGAGGAAAATGAATCAAAGAAGATTATCTACTGAGCCGTAAGAGCTGCTTATGCCATTGTCTTTCAGGAGAGACACAGCTCCTGCTCTTGTTCCCATCTTCCTTTTCAGAACATGTGGTTTGGGACACTGACAGATCTCCCTTGGACTTGTCATGAAGAGTGGGTTAAGCTATCATCTTCTCCCCTTATTCAATAGCTAGAGCAGCTAAGAAATATTAGCAAGCATGTGTGCTTGTCAAAGTGAACCCAACACAGGACTTTCAGGTTCTGATTACTTCTTCTGCATTTTTTTCTGTCCCTGAGCAGAAGTGGCCAAAGAGTGATAGAGAAAGCTAGACTTTTTAAGCTTGGTGGATACTTAAGGACTTGGAAGTTTTGAAAAGAATGTTGGCTGCCCTGTGGAAAGAGGTATTGAAGTTGTAATGTTTCTCAGATGAGAGGAGTTCCAGCAATAGGAAAATGGTCTGTGATCTGGCTTACTAGAAAATATGGATCTTGAATGAGTTTTTTGGACAGTGCAAAATTGAGGTAAGGGTGATGTGTTCATTTAGCAGTCCCAGTTCTTTTTATGTTTTGACATTTTTAAGTATTAATCCCTTGAGAGAGCATAATAGGAATGAAAGGTTACTATTCAATGTTCTAAATTGTTACTATGCAGTCATGACTCTTATGTTTTAATTTCTTTTGTGGTAGAAGAATTAAATAGCTGTCATACCCAATCTATATTGTGTTTCAAACACTTCTAGAAGTTACCCTAGAAATCCCTTTTTGGGAGACCCTAGACCTGGGGGGGAGCCTAAGCTTAAAGTGATCAAAACTCAGAGTTCTATTTGTTGGTAGAGATGTAAGGAGCTAGAGATAAAGGTCAGGCTTCTAATGGACTGAATGTAGTTCACATGAATCTAGTCATAGAGTTCTTTGGGGGAGAAGCCCCACTGGGCCAGTGGGAATGACATATTAAAAAGTTCCATAATCTGAAAGCTAGGCTTATGAAGATTCATCACCTTTTCAGATTTAGCTAGGCCAGACCTCAGACAAGAGACACCATCTGTTGCAGGTTTGTACCCTAAACCTTTCCATCTTTGTAGGACCTACTAGTTTTTGGACTTTGTTGGCATAGCCTTCAAGAATCCAAGCTCATCTCTATATCAAGTATGAAAGAGAAAGCCTTAGTGAACATTCATTTCAAAGGACAGGCATAGGGGAAAATGGAAGAATTTTCTCTCCAATTCAACAAATATTTATTAAGGGTTTGATATATGCAAGATACTATGCTGGGGCTTTCAGGACACAAAGACAAACAAGTCAATCCCTGCCATTAATGGGTTTGCATTCTACTTAGGATATAACATATACACAAATAAATTAAAGAGAGAATGATAAATTGGGAGGAGAGTCAGGGAAAGTCTCACATAGGAGGTGGCACTTGAATTGAGCCTTGAATAAAGACAATACTGTGAGTAGTAGAGATGATGAATTAGTACATTCTAGGCATGGAGCACAAGCAGAAGATGGAGTAGGAATTCTATTCCAGACAAACTTTTTGCTAGAAATAAAGTAATTAAGGTAAATTAAAAAGGAATCAGATTTGAAGTTCTTTAAATCCAGTTTTTGAGGAAGGGAGCTATGTCATCAGACCCGAGCCTTAGGAATATCATTTTGGCAGTTGTGTAGAGAATTGATTGAAGAGGAAAGACACAGGAATCAGGAAGATTGATAGTAATCCAAACATGAAGTAAGAAGGGGCTGGTAGCCACATGTACAGTGACAAGGAGATACATATGAGAGAAGTCACAGAGGGAGAAATCAATAGAACTTTAAAAATGATTAGATATCAGAAGAAAGTGACAACAAAGTTAAGGATTACTTTGAGCTTACAAACCCAAGTGACAGATGGTGGTACCCTAAACAGAAATATGGTAGTTGGAAGAAAGATAGGTCTAGTTCAGAGGTAAGGGTGCAAAAAGAATAGATTGTGCTTTGGACATGCTAGAGTTTGAGATGCCAGTAAAACATTTGGGAAGAAGTATCAGGGCTAGAGATATAGATTTGAGGGTCATCTGCAAAAGGGTAGTATTGGAATCCCTGGGAGATGATGAGAGGAGAAGGGAAAAGATTGGGGAAAAAAAAGGTGAGAGTGTAGATAAAGAAGAGACATAGGCTTAAGACAGAGCCCAAGAGAATGAAAGTTCCCATCAGGTAAAAGAACCAGGAGACGGTAATGTCACAAAAAGCCAAGCGAGCACTTATCCAGGAGGAAGGGGTACCTAGTATCAAAAGCAGCAGAGAGATTAAAAAATATGAGGACAAAAATCAGGCTATCATATTTAGTAGGCAAGAGATCCTGGTAGCTTAGAAACTAACAGTTCAAAATAAAAATGAGTTTTAGTTGAGTCAGGTTCAGAAGCCAAATTGTAAAGGGTTGAGAAACAAATGTGTGGTGACAATTTTTTTTTTTTTAGAAATAGTAAAAAGGAAGGTATAAGATTTGAACTTGAGGAGATGGTAGATGAAAGGTTTTTTTCCTTCTTTTAAGAATAGAGTATACCTAAGCATGTTTGTCTAACTCTTTACCTCTTACCTTGCCTACAAGAGTGTTATCAGCAGAACTAAGGATTGACAGAAGAACTTAGGACATCCCAACAAATTTTTAGTTAGAGTTATTAGAAACAATTTTTAAATTAGGAGTTGGGAACTCTGGAAAAGAGAAAAAGGAAGGGAATCTAGTTTGCAATTCCACATGGAAGAGGGAGGCAGAATAGGGACAATATGCTAGGTATAATCTTTAGGCCCTGCTCCTCTTCCTCTGGGATGATATGGAGTAGCTGTTGTAGACAATGGTAATAAGGAGCTGAGAGTGTGCTGTCTTGTCCAGAACTGACAGGTATGCTGGATAAGACCACAGATGAAAGTTTTTGTTCTTTTCCTCTTCCCCATCTGTGAAAGATGGTCTAATTAATCCTTTTCTCTACGGAACACCTCCAAATTACCCTATCAATAGCTTGTTTGTGCATAGTTTTATTTTTTTGTATGTTGATTCAATAGACTTCAAACCCCCTAGAGAGCAAGGAATACCGGTTACCTTTTTTTTTTTTTCTTTTTTTTTTTTTAAACCCTTACCTTCTGTCTTGGAGTCAATACTGTGTATTGGTTCCAAGGCAGAAGAGTGGTAAGGGTAGGCTATGGGGGTCAAGTGACTTGCCCAGGGTCACACAGCTGGGACTGTTTACCTTTATAACAACAGCTTAGTTCAGTGTCTGGCATATGCTTAATAAATGCTAACTGACTGACTCAGCTCAAAGCTTATATTCCTATTGAATGATTTCTTCCTGCTCTCCCTTCCTCTGGAAAAGGAAAGGAGTTTATTCTATGTCTATTGCTGTTATCTTGAACAACCAGTTTTTCTTCTCTAGAGAGAAGATTTTTATTGCTTATTGGCTAGAAATGTACCAATGGAAGCCTGGGATCTGCATGATCACTCCTAAAATTTCCTCATTACTAGTGTATGATTCAACTTCATTTCTATCTTATGCATGGAAACTTAAAAAAAGTAACATGAATAACAATGCCACAATGTTAGCTTTGTTATAATATAAACCTGACTAGGCTTTTAGGCAGAGAAGAAAGAAATAATGAGAATTTCATACACCTCAAGAACAAATAGGTGAAGTAAACCTCAAGAAAGAAGTTGGTGAGCGATGGTGGAGAAGGAAAACCTGGAAGTGACAATGGAGAACAAGGATTAGACCTGTTCTCCTTCCAGAATCATTATGTCAGGGATCATAAAGGAATAGCACCAGTTCTGAAGTGGTCAGAGAGCAAGGTTTTCATGAACACAAGGTAGAAAGACTATGGAAAGAATATATTAATAATAAGGATTCCATAGGGTTTCGTGGGAAGAAAAGTCTGTAAAAGAAATGGTTTGGGAAGGTATAAGGTTGGACTGGATAACAATGGAGACTAGGGACAGGTTTTTACTGGGGAGATAGTAACAATTTCTACCTTCTAATATTCTGTGTCATTGGAAGGATGGGGAACTGATGGAGTTCAGGAGTTCAAGTGAGAGATCTGGGTCTCCAACAACCATACTAAGTCCATATATGTTATCAGTTCTGTAGCTATAAATGAAGATGTCTAGGGATGATGCACACCCAGAATGTATCCTATATACCAAATGTGCCAGGCTCTATGTCAGGTCTGGTATCCTAGGACAAAGACCTAGGTACAGCGTCCAAGCTTCTGGTCTTTATTGGCACTGAGTATTTATTTGTGGTGGTGCCAGTAATTTGCCTCAGATACCAACCTTTCCAGCTCTAGGTGAGATACCCAAGTCTTGATTGCTTTTCATCTAACTTCTACACTGGAAGTTGTGGTCATATTAAGAACCATTAGCTTGGTGGTTTGAGTACAAGGGAAAAGAGAAGGTTTCACTGGCCAAATTTTGCTTTAGGGACCTAAACTTTAAGCTTATTCCATCTTCCTCATTGTTCCAATTTAAAACTATTTAAATTCTCCTTTTAAAATTATTCTTAATAAGTCTTTATTAAGGGCCTGGCATATTCCAGTCACTGTTCTACACTCTAGGGATACAAAGACAAAATTGAAAAAGTAAAAGTCCTTACCTACAAGGAACTTATTCTTGTGGGAGTCAGGGTATGTACATGTATGTACACAATGGTGTGTGTGTGTATAAAATGGAGAGATCGGCCAATGAGTCCCAGGTCTTAAGGCATGCTTGGATTTGTCTTTTTGTATGCAATATTAAGAACATTTTCAGTATTCACTACCTGTTTCTAAATCTGAAGGTTTGGTGACTCTCTGTTCATCAGTGATTGGGAAGCTGATGCTGTTTGGTACTGAGGAATCTTCAGATTACCTTAGGCTCTAGAAGGTCCTGTGACTTAGAAGATATTAAAATCAGAACTGAGTTCACATATGAAAGGGTATATTGTTCTCTTGTCCCAAGAGTATTTTCCCTCCTAGGAGTGAGAAGGCAAATATAATACATCTTCTAGGGTTTCTTCCTAACTCCCAGTTGACCTGGTAGACCAGAATTCCAGAGGGCAGCTATTTCTCCCCTTAATAGGGGATAGATTTCTAATACTATCAATCATGAATTCCCATCTGGTATGTCTTCTTTTTTATTACTAGTCAGCCAGATTAAAGATGAAATTTATTTTTTAATTAAACACTTATTTTCCAACTTAGGATCAATACTATTAGTTCCAAGGTAGAAGAGCAGTATGGGCTAGGGAGTAAGGGTTAATTGACTTGCCCAGGGTCACAGGGTTAGGAAGTGTGTGAGGTCAAGTTTGAATTTAGGATTTCCAATCTCTAAATCAGGCTCTCAATCCACTGAGTCACCTAGTTGCCTCCTGATTAGCTTTTTGAAAAGGGTATTTCCTGAGATGTTAAGATTGATTGATACAAAAACATCACCCTAAAATCTGTGATAGATTTTTCGCAAGGACAGAGGGAGGGGGGAAAAGGTTCAAATTTAAGAAGCATCAGTGCTAAAGAAGCAATTCACAATTCTCAATTTATGGAAGTTCTTCTCTTTCCTTTTGGAATCTCAGTGAAGTTCCCCTTAGGAGAGTGTAGTTTTCAGCTAGTCTTGAAGACTTCATGCCCTTGTAGAGTTCTGAAGATGCCCTCCTTTCCATCCTGAACAGGTCATACTCCCTGAAGCTTATTTTTGTTGGTGAGTCTAGTTTGCCTTCTCTCAGCTTCTGGATAGATGCTTTGATATTTATCTGTTTTCCCAATGACAAAGTTGTTCTGGAGAGGAGAGGAAGGAAATACTGTGATGCTTTCCCTTAGGGATCACTTCCTCATTTCCTTCTATGCCATTGCCTTCTGGCTATAGGTCCAAGGGATTTGGCTCCTTAAATGCTCCTAAAAGTTCAATTTTTTGAGCAGTTGCTGGTATTTTCAATGGTGTGTAGTTCTTTCAGGCATTTCTAGTACTTTTTATCATAAATTATTTAACTCTTCCTGAATTTATTTAATTAAATTGTTCTAGGCCTTTTTCAAAGGAAGAAATCAAATCTTAAGTAGATTAGTAATGAAAATTAAAGCTACTATCAAAGCTATTATCAAAGGTGACTCAGAAAATGACAAATATTAGGGGACTAGGAAAAAATAGGTACAATAATCCACTGTGGGTAGAGCTGTGAACTTATCCAGTCATTCTAGAAAGTAATTTAGAACTATACCTTAAAAGTTATCAAATTATATATGTTGTTCTGTCATTTTTTCGACTTTTTAAATCCTATATTGGAGGGTTTCTTGGCAAAGATACTGAAGTGGTTTGTTATTTTCTTCTTTATCTCATTTTAGAGATGAAGGGAATGAAGAAAGCAGGATTAAGTGACTTGTCCAGGGACACATGGCTAGTGTCTGAGTCCATATATGAACTCAGGAAGATGTATTTTCCTGACTCCAGGCCCAGTACTCTATACAATATGCCACTTAGCTGCCCTTTGATAGAAAAGAATGAAGAAAAGGACCCCTCTGAACAAAAATATTCATAACAACTCTTTTTAGTGGTGGCAAATAAGAGGGTGCCTAATAATTGGTGCATTCAATTTAATTTAAATACTGATTTAATAATTTATAAATATAATGGAATACTATTGATGAAAGGGGATAATTTCCAAAAAAATTGGGAATATATGAATAAAATGATACAAAGTAAAACAAGTATAACTAGGGGAATAATTTGTATAATAACATTGCAAAGACAAATAATTTTTAAGTACTTAAGAACAGTGATCAATATAATGACCATCCAGGATTCCAGTGTGTCAATGATAAAGTAGGGTACCATCTCCTGATAAAGAGATGATGGCCTCAAGAAGCAAAATAAGACATATAATTTTGGATGTGGCCCTTGAAGGAAATAATTTTTCTTGATTATGCATATTTTGTTACAAAGGTTTTATCTTCAAAGGGGTGGAGGATAGGGGGAGGAAGATAATGTGAATGCTTATTAATTAAAAAAAATTTAAATAGGTTGTTTATACCTAGTGTAAACCTTTGATCAATGGAAGCGTCTAGAATTTTACTTTATATCTTTGTTCTATTTTATTCTATAATTGATCAACTAAGCATTCTCATCTGATAAAAGATAGCATGACACAGAACATCTTGTTACTTACAGCATCTGGGGCTAGATTGTGAGACATCTCACTTCTATAACAGCTGCTTTCAACCACCAAGCCAAAGAAAGGAACAATAGCTACCTGATCCCCAACTTGGACATCATTGTTTGTTTCTTTTATATTCATTCTTTTCTGATATAGATGAACAAGTATTATGAGAGCAGAGTCCCCAGGTAATCAATGAGAAAGCATGAGCCATCAAATTCATCCTAAATCCAAAGAGTAACCCAAACTAGTAGGAGCCATAGCCAAATCCAGAGGAATTAGTGCCTCAACTGAGTGACCTCCTTGATCGGTAGAATGATCCTTCAGCGATGACAGCTTATCCCTTCAGGGAGCCACCATAAATAGGCAAAGGGAGCGATTCATCCATTTCCAACATCTTGCCCTTGAAGCAAACTTGGTAAGAACTATACCAATGGCAAAAAGGATTCCCAGAACCAAAATACATGAGGTGCTCCTCTGCTTCCCTAGGTGCACCTTACTCACTACCTTTGTTAAGTAAATTTGACTCCAGTCTCCCTAGAGAGTGTAAGTATGAGAGAGAGAGAGAGAGAGAGAGAGAGAGAGAGAGAGACAGAGACAGAGACAGAGACAGAGAGAGAGAGAGACAGAGAGAGAGAGAATAAATATGAATGTGTGTGTAAGGGTTGGGGTGATAATTTTTAAACTACTCTTTTTTTTTTTAAACCCTTAACTTCTGTGTATTAGTTCCTTGGTGGAAGATTGGTAAGGGTAGGCAATGGAGGTCAAGTGACTTGCCCAGGGTCACACAGCTGGGAAGTGTCTGAGGCCAGATTTGAACCTAGGACCTCCCGTCTTTAGGCCTGTCTCTCAATCCACTGAGCTACCCAGCTGCCCTTAAACTACTCTTCTTGTCATACCTGTTGTGCTACATATATATGCATATGTATGTATACATACATATATTCATATGTTTGAACATTGGAAGGATTTTAAGTGCTAAAGGTGATAATGGAGCATATTTCAGGCAGATGGGAATGTTGTGTGAAGAACAGGAAGAGGGCTAGTAGTGAGATTATAGAGTGAAAGAGAATAATAGAAAAGGCTGGAATAAAGTTGAAGGGCTTTTAATGAGAAAACAGAGGAGTTTGTCTTTGAACATAGAGGGTTGATTGAACAAGGCAGTAAGTAATAAGTTCCTTATTTTGGCAGCTGTGTGGAACTTGGGTTGGAACAGGTAGCGACACTAAGCAGGAAGAAAAATTGAAAAGCAATATTAAAATAATTTTAACTCAATTTTTAAAACTATCCCTTTTAAAGGTGCTAGATATAAGACACTAAGGGGTCTTAAAATTTAATCAAATTTATGTTTTGACCAACATCAATTTTTTTTAAAAAACCCTTGCTTTCTATCTTAGAATCTGTACTGATGATTGGTTCCAAGGCAGAAGAACAGTAAAGGCTAGGCAACTGGGGTTAAGTGACTTGTCCAGGGTCACACAGCTAGGAAGTATCTGAGAACAGATTGAATCCAGAACCTCCCATGTCTATGGACTGGTTCTCTATTTGCTGAACCACCTAGTTGCTCAAAGTTTATATATATATATATTTTACACACACACACACACACACACACACAACCTCCTAACAACTCTTTTGATGTATATAAAGACACAGTTGGAGCTGCCCCTTTAGCAGGGACTGGTATAGAATAAGTGAATTACTAGGAAGACTAGATACTGTGATGGCAAGAAAAGAATTGCCAAAATGATGGAACCATTCACTAGTCCTGTTTGTAGTAGCATGATTTGTAATTTCCTTCCTCCCATGCCACTCTTTGTTAATCTCTATTTCCTAAGAATTTGTTTTGTCTTTGCTTTAAATTGGGTTCTCTAAGATAAATATGGGTAACAATTGCTGATCTATGTGCTTCATTACTCATATGAAATAGGGAGTAATAGAGGGGAAATGCTTCAAAGTTAGTGAGAAGGCATCTTCTAATTGCTAGTGGAAATATTCTTTGGGATGAGGGCTCAGAGTGAAGAATTATTGATTCATACTCTTATAAGTTTCCAGAGCAGGACACAGATAGCTTCTGGACAAATTTGTACTGGAGATGGTTGTGGTGGTGGAGAAAGAGTTGTAAACTGGTACTGGCATGGGAGATAACTAGATCATTAGATCTTCCATTGTTTCTCCTATAGCAGTGATGGGCAAACTACAGCCTGCGGGCCAGATACAGCCCCCTGAAATGTTCTATTCTGGCCTGCGACATTATTCCTAATCTGATGAATACAATGAGCAGGATACAATACAATAAAACTTCAAAAGAGTTGCCTTAGAAACAGACTGACAGATGAGCATTTCCTTTCCTTTGGCCCCCTCTTTAAAAGGTTTGCCCATCACTGTCCTATATAGATGGCTCAGGAGGAAAATTACATCATATCCCAAGTGGGGCAGAGCCAAATTAAATAAGAGAGAAAATCCATATCCAAGGATAGGATAGAAGGAGTGGCTAGTAAGTATTAACCCATGGTGCCAGAAGCCATCAAAGCCAGTGATGTTTAGCATGGCTCATCACCAGTTATGACACCAGCATAGCAGGTGTGAGAAGGATAAATGTTCCACTCAGTTTCCTCTATGTGACTCTTTTCTCACTAACATTCTCTTTTACTGAAATTATTGTAATCAATATCCTTACACAACCCCAGGGAGATACAGAAAAACAATATAGGCTAATAGCAGAGACCCCTATAACTCCTAGGAAATTTCCACCTTTATATACAGTAATATAGAAATTCCCCTAGAAGTCGCTTCACAACAAACCAGCATATATGAGTTAATGTTAAAGATTTTAAATCTCTAACACAGATTCCCATACACAGGTGCCTGCAAGAACAGGCCAGAACAGCCTCCAAGTTTCCCCACCTCACAGATCTGATTTGGTACAGTAATTTAATATAAAAGAACAATGAATGAAATATGAAGAAATTGTCTCCCATGAAAAGGTCTGTACTTTCTCACCACTGTGGCCCAAGAGATACATCAAACACATCTAATACATTGTCTTCAATGATAAGATGTATGGTGGGAATGGAATTCATGCCAACATTGATGTAATCTTGAGAAAAATGATATAAAAATTAAAATCAGCAGATGGCACTTCAGATCAGCCACTGCAAACCTACTGGGTTTCTGGCTCCTCTCACTCCATTTTTGCTCAATTGTCCCACTCCCAAGGGGAACTGGACTGCTGGTAGTCCCCTTTTTGCCCCCAGCACCATGGTACAAAAAGCAAGAACCAGAGTTACTAGTCCTTTCTTCCTTAGCCAAGCCTAGCAGTTAACCCATTACCTGCCTAGATAATAATAATTTATTATCCTTGACAAATTATGATAATGTTACCATTGTTCAAGTAGCAGGGTTTTTTGTTTCTTTTTGTTCTTATTCAGTTGTTTCAGTAGAGTCTGACTCTTTATGACCCTTATTTGGGATTTTCTTGGCAAAGATACAGAATTGGTATTCTATTTCCTTCTCCAGTTCATTTTATAGATTAACAAACTGGGGCAAACAGGGTTAAGTGACTTGCCCAGGGTCAGACAGCTAGTGTCTACGGCCAGATTTGAACTCAGGAAGATGAATCTTCCTAACTCCAGGCCCAGCACACCATCCATTGTTCCACCCAGCTGACTACAAATAATAGACTGGGCATAATTTCAAGTTCTTAATAGTTTTGCTTTCTTCCATCTGTGCCCTTGGTCATGACATTTCCCATGGTTAGAATCAATTCCCCATCAACCCGGCCAGAGAAATGTCCTCAATTTCTTAAAAAGCCAACTTAGGTATTACCTTTTCAGTAAACTTTCCATGACAATTTCCCTTGTGAAAATGTTTTCCTCCTCACATTTCTTATAGCTCTTAAGTCCTTTCTTATGAACTTAGACTGTCTTTTGTGCTATATAGTTATCTGTGTACATCTTTCCTTGCCTGTGTATTATGTCTTTATATCATTATAATAAGCCTTGAGAGCTTGACTTAAATATTTATAACTTTATATCTCCAATACCTAGGACAGTTTTCTACACATAGTAAATACTTAGCCAAATACTTTTCTGAAATCAAGAGTAGTTGTGTCTTTGGACTGGCTGATTTATACTTTCTTTTCCACTTCTTCCTATTCCTATAAAGTTCATTTGCAAAACAGTTAAAACTTAGGATACAACATGATGTAAAGAATGAGGTCAAAAAAGGATAGGCAAAGAACCACAGAATCTCAAGAGTTGAAAGGGAACTCAAAGGCCATTTAATTTAGCCTACATGAATTTGTTAGGGCTCCTCTAATATCCCTGAGAAGTAGCTAGGTAGGTTTCACTCAAAAGTACCTATTTAAAGAGAATCCACCATTTATCAGGGCAGCCCATTACTCTTAGAAAGCTCTACTGTTTAGTAAGCTTTCCTTTATTTCAAACATAAGTACCTCACTGCAACTTCTATTCATTTTTTCCCCTACCTCTATTTTCTAAGGTCAAGTAGAGAAAGTTAACCCTGAACAAATCACTTAATCCTGTTTTCCTCAGTTTCCACATCTGTAAAATGAGCTGGAAAAGGAAATGTCAAATCACTCCAGTATCTCTGCCAAGAAAACCCCAAATGAGGTCACAAAAAGTCGGCCATGACTGTAAAGACTGAATACTACTCAATCTGTCTTGGATGCCACTGCCAAACCATACTTAATCTTTCATGCTGGTCTTCATTCCAATAATTTCTCTCTATGGGCCCTAAATGCAACAGTCCTTTAAATTTTTTTTTTTTTTATCCTGGGACTCCATTCTAGGAGCATAGGGCCACAACCAGTAGGCAATGGGACACACAGTCGCTCAGGGTCACCCAGCTGGGAAGTGTCTGAGCCCGGACTTGAATCTAGGACCTAGGCCTGGCTCTCAATCCACTGAGCTACCCCAGCTGCCCCTACTTTAGGTTGCAGTTTCTTTAGCAGATGTAGTTTTTACAGGGTGGGGTTGCTAGCCCCACGCCCAACCCTCCTCCTTTTTCATCTGGGCTAGGGACCGTCCTTGGCCCAGGAGTGGTAAGGGTGGGCAATAGGGGTCAAGTGACTTGCCCAAGGTCACACAGCTGGAAGTGTCCGAGGCCGGACTCGAACCTAGGACCTCCAGTCTCTAGGCCTGGCTCTCAATCCACTGAGCCACCCAGCTGCCCCTTTAAATACTTAGGGGCAATTACCATGTTTCTCAATATCCTCTCTTCTCCAGGCTAAACATTTTATTTCTTTAATCATTCCTCATAAAGTATAGTTTTTACAAACAAGACATTTTCAGAGAGTCCCAGAATTTCTTTTTCTTTTCTTTTAAAAAATAATCCTTATCTTCTGTCTTAGAATTAATACTAAGGCAGAAGAATGGTAAGGGGTAGGCAACTGGGGTTAAGTGACTTGCCCAGGGTCACATAGCTAGGAAGTATCTGAGGCCAGGACCTCCTATCTCTAGACCTGGCTCTCTATCCACTGAAGCCATCTAGTTGTCCCCCTACTCCAAATGTTTACAATCATAGTGGGGCTTTCTTGGGGAGTCCTAAGCTCTCATTGCCACTGAAAAGAGACCATATGTTTCTCTGGTCCTTCTTTGGTTATGCTAGAAGGCTATGGGCTTGTTTGCTTGAGCTGCCTCTGGCTTTTCTGGAAGCCTTCTTTCTGAAAACTCACACTACCCAATTTTGTCGTGTAGTTCTTGAGTTGAAGAAGTAACTTACTAGTTTCTTATTAAATATCTAGACTGTTAATCTAGTGTAAAGGTTATTATGGTATAAGTTTAAGTTTATTAATAATGTAAGGTTATTTCCAGTTTAGGAGTTAGTGAGTGAGGCAGTCTGACTCCATTCATGTTGCCATTTTGGTTGGAGTCTTTGTATAGCAAAGACTTGAGGAGTCAACATCTTTAGACCCTTTCTGACTTACCCATGTCCTCAGTAAAATGTGGTGCCCAGAATAGATCCCAATACCACCAAAAGGTCTGATCCGGAGAGGGTAGTGTGTTAATGAAATTAGCTCTAGCCCATTCATAGTCAAAACTCTACTTACCCTAGGCATAGAGATGATGTCATCCCCACCTCCCTTAGTGGGGAGGGGGGGGATGAGTTACCCACACATGACAATAAGTAACAAATCAAGAACAAGGAACTGCCCTTTGGGCAGTCCAAATCAGTGTAGAGGCTGCCATTTGTTCACTTGAATTGGAGGTGGACCCACGGGAAGTGATGAAAGACACTATCTCTTCAAGTATGTTGGTTACTTCCGCTAAGGGAGTTCCCGCTTTGAACTTGGTGCTGAAGGATCTCGGATGAGACCTCAGGCAGCTTCTACTATGAATGGTCATGTGGGTGAGTTAGGCTGACTTCCTTGGCCTACCTTGGCGTTTTTCCAAGACTCTACCTTAAGTAGGCTCTAGCCTGGTTGCTAGACCTTGTGGCTTGTAGCCTAATTTATTCAGCCTTTTAACCTTCTCTCTCCATCCAGGCCTCTGCAGGCCTGGACTATTCTCTCCTTCTCTTTATTTCCTCACCTTTCCTTCCTAATTGTAAATAAACTACCTTAAACCCAATCCTGACTTGGGTCTATTTTAATTACGGAATCAATCTGAATTGTTGATTCCTGGCGGCCACACTTTAAATATATATCTATAAAATATCTAAAATCTCCCTCTTACAGTAGTGTAGGACTATTATTTCCCACATTTAGTATACTATGCCTCTCAGTTCTTTCTGCCAATTTGACTCAGCAATGGTTTCATCTGGTTGTTACATCATCATTGCTGGTTGATATCATAGGGGATATAGAAATGCTGAAATATGTGAGAAATCTGAGAAATATGTGCTTTCTTTCCTTCCTCATTTGTGTGCACCAACTTAGTAGAAATAGTTCCCAAGAAGCAGTCTGAAGACACCAAGTTCACACAGTTTCTTTTGAAATACTGGGCCAAAAAGTGGACACCACTCAGACTATGGATAAGTTTTTTCTTCATTGCTCTTAACATAACTAGATGTGGGATCTAAAGAGCAATGGTTTCTAACTGCAACCCAGGTATCCTCATTGGGCAAAGCCCCCAAATACTCCCTTGTGATCATGTCCCCAAAGTGAAGCCTACATATGAGATTGATGAGAAAAGGTCAAGGATATAAATGGTAAACATTCAAGGATATAGTACTAAGTTAGAGAGGGTAAAAGTGGGACTTTATTAAAATGCTGTTAGAATCCTCACATGCCTAGAAACCTTAGTGATTCCACCTGGCCTCCCTGCGTTCAGAATTTAGCTTTTTCTTTTCATCCTGAACACCTAATTCTGATTTACTAACTGGTAGACTAAGTTGTGTTTGGATGAAATTCAATTAGGTTCTATCAGAAAGATAAAAAAAGACATTTTCCTATTAATATCAGAATCACCTTAGAACTACAAACTTTATATTTGTATCTAAGCTGCCATTGTCATCTAATTGCTAAAAAAGTGGGGTCTTGGCAGAACCCATAAAAAACCCTATAATTTTAAACTTAAAATCTGAATTGATAAGCTAAGGAGTCTCAAATGTCAATTTCTAGAAATTCCTCTCTAAAATTTGAGAATGACAGTTACCTAGACATCATGGAGAACTTCCCCTCTCATCCAGTCAAAAAGGTTAAGTAGCTTGGACTAGGTTATATTGAAAGACCTTTCTTGCTCTTTAGCTCTATGATCATGCTTATTCATTTCTATTTCCAGGAATGATGCTAAATTGAATCATTTGAAGAAAGCTAATACTCCTCCATACTTTTCATAAATATTTAAACTAGAAGTAAACTTTTAAGAAGCACTAGACTTGTTAAACATATCAAAAGAGATTTATAAAGATTTGCCTAACACACATTTTGACCTGTGAATAATCCATCTATAGTTCTCCAAAAATTTTCTACTGTTGAAACCCCTCTTTTTAAAAATCTACAAGATGACTTGGTGATATGGTCCTAGGAAGAAAGACAAAATATATGACATTCTATTAGCATTTGTTAATGATGTTAAAAAATTCTTACCTTTGGGTTATATTCTGCATTTTTAGCATGTAAAGCTATTTTCTTCAAATCTAATTTACAAGCCAGGTTTACAGTAGATACTATATTCCTGGAAAATAAAACAGCACGGTAATTGTCAAGTTAAAAATAGCAAAAAGCAAAAAAGTGAAAGACTTTTAAAATGGTTTTATAAGTTGATAACTTCAAAGTTATTCTTTATAGCAGGCCATAAGCATTTAGTTCCTTCTTTTCTTCCTTTCCTTTTTTCAAACTCTTACCCACCTTCTGTCTTAGAAATGATACTGATTCTAAGGCAGAGGGGCAGTAAGGATTGGGCAATAGGGGTTAGGTGATTTGTCCACATCTAGTAAGTGCCCGAGCTAGGTTCTCCTGACTCCAGGCCTGACTCTCTAATCATTGTACCACATATCTGCCCCTAGTTATTTCTTCCATAAAAGGAAGTACTTAAGACAGCTAGTTGGTTAAGTGAATAGAGCACTAGGCTTGGAATCATAAAGACTAAAGTTCAAATATGACTTCATAATTTTACTAGCTGCATGATCTTGGGCAAGTCTGTGTCAGTTTTCTCCATTGTTAGGGATCAAAATAGCACCTACCTCACAAGTTATTATGAGGATCAATTGATATAATATTTGTAAAGTTCCTGACACACAGTAGGTACTTAATAAATGCTTCTCTCTCTTAGGGTTAAGGATTTTTCCTTAAAAGAAAAGTTTTCCTTAGTAAAAGTATGAAGTATTAAACCTACAGTCTCCAAATAGTATACTTTTTTTTTCTCAAAAGCAACTCACTTCAACCTCTGTTGGTTGCAAATCATGGGTTTTCTCCCTAATAAGAACTACTTCTAAATGCAATGACCAACTGACTCCATTGAAGGTACACACTTTAGAGTGATTTTCCTTCAGTATACAAATAAACAGAACTTTAAATCATGAATTTGCTAACTGTTTTTCTTTTTTTAAATTTAGGATTATAGGATTAGAGCTGGAAGGAACCAAAGACCCCATCCAGTTCAAACCATTTTATAGATGAGGGACTGGGGCAGAGACATATTGTACAATATAAATCACATTAAGTCTTGACTAGGTGGAAGGTCAGATGAACTTGGGAGTTTGAAAATCTGAGTTTGACATTTTACTATGTTCCCAAGTCAAATTTCTTTGCCTCTCTTAGCCTCAGTCTCATCTTTAAAATGAAATAGATCTACATGAACTGATGCAAAGTGAAATAAGCAGAACCTGGAGCACATTGTACACAGTAACTCTACTATTGTGAAATGATCAACTGTGATAGACTTAGAGATTATCAGCAATACAATGATCCAGGACAATTCTGAGGAATTTATGATAAAGAAAGCTACCTATCTCCCAAGAAAGAATTATTGGAGTTGGAATGCAGATCAAAGCATATGATTATTCATTTTAATTTATCAGGACTTTTATTTGGGGGGTTTGACTTTATAGGAGTATTCTCTTACAAAAACGAACAATATGGAAATATGTTTTGCATGATAATGCATGTATAACCCAGATCAAATTGCTTGCCAGCTATAGGAAGGGGGAGGGAAGGGAGATAATTTAGATCATATAACTTCAGAAAACTTATGTGGAAATCTATTACATGTAACTGGCAAAATAAAATATTTTTATAATAAAAAATAAGTTAAAATAAATTAAAACAAAACAAAACAAAAACAGGATAATAGCAATTGCCTCACAATGTTGTCATGAATTTCATAGTTGAGATATCAACTATGAAATGCTTTAAGTCCTATATAAATCTAGCTATCATTAATGATTATTGCCCCATCTTACAAATAGAAAATGTAACCAAATATTATTAATACCTAAAGTAATAACCATTACTGGAAGAGTAATTAATAGAACTTTAAAATAGGAATTAGTGTCCTGTGAGGCAATGTACAATATGTACATAGGGGGAGTAAACACATTAAGAGACTACTTACTGTAACTGGGGAACTATTCCAGAGCCTTCAGAAACAGGGGTCACTGGTGTCAGAGGAGTCATGGATGTCAAAGGAAAAAAGCCGGAGCTAGAGTTCTCAGGAGAAGGAAGAGTTGAATTTCCATCTGAAAGCAGGTGCAAACCAGAATTTGACAAACTGAGTTTGTCTGTGCAAGTGTCATTGCTGTTGTTTTTCTCACTTAGTGCCTGTAGTCTAGATGGATCTCCTTGTATTTCATGGTTTTCTTCTACTCCTTGTTTCCCTTCTGTGAGAGTTTGTTCTGTATTTTCTTGGTTAAGTTCATCTGGTAGGAAGCTAAGGTCCACAGATGAAAAATCAGAAGAAGTATCTTTGGAAGATTCAAGATGAGAGGCTAATGTCTCTTGATTAGATGATATACGCAAGTATGAATCATATGGCCCAATAGGGCTGAAGAGATGAGAGCTGGTAGAGGCAGACGCATCCTATATATTGTTGTTATTTTGTTTTTACAGAGGGAAAAAAAAAACAAAAAACAAAATCCATCTTTAAAGAAGGACAAAGACAAAGAACATTCTTTCATTACAGTAGGAGTTCCTAACTTTGGATATGTGAACTTTTTTTCTTAAATATTTTGATAACTTTTTCAATCTCTAATTCATTTTCTTTGCAATTGTATATATATATGTATGTATATTTTATTTTATTCTATTCATCTAAAGTCATTGTTTTGAGACAGGGTCCATAGTTTTCTAGACTGTCAAAGAGGTCCATGAAACAAAAAGGTTAAGAACCTTTGAATTGTAGTGTTTTAGTACACTTAACATATTGAAATTCTAGATTTAAAAGGGACTTTAAGGATTACTTAGTCTATTGCCATTTGACAGTTGAGGAAACTGGGCTCTTTCAGTTAAGAGGGGAAACAAAAACTGCTCCCATATAGTTTCCAAGACTTGCAAAACCCAAACCTCCCTAATACTGGACATTTCCAATGTCTTAGCATATAAATAGAATTTAACAACCATAGCTTATCTGTGTAGGAAAGCACATTTTATGTTCCTCAAAGTTAAATTATTGAAAAAACTATTTCATACAAAAATATGTCTTACTTTAATATTTTCTTTAACGTTTCTCAAACAGACATTTTTAACTATTTGGAGTGTTGTGGAACTTGAGGGTAGTCTGGCACTGCCTATTCCTTATCGGAATACTTTTAAAATATATACATATATATATATATATTTTAAAACCTATACATAGGATTAGAAGGAAACCAATTATGTTGAAATACAGTTATCAAAAAAAAATTTTTTTAGTAGGAATACTAGGCTAAGAACTCCTGGGTTTAGAATGAAGAGGAGCCATTTAGAATTTATTCTTTAGGACTCACATGAACACAAATTACTAAAAACCAGTGTAGATTAAAAAAAACTGTCATACCAAAAAAAGGACAAAAATATTCCTACCTTTGTAATAAGAGCACGATAGTTTGTTTATTTTGAAGAAAAGTACAACTACAGAAGATTCAATAGATTTTTCTTTTTAAAAAATCTTTTACTAAACTTTCATTATCCTGGCAAAGAGAAGGGTTAAGCCTTAGCTGTTAAGGCATCTCTAAACAGAAAACGTAAAAAGCTATTCTTCCTGCTCCTTCTCCCAAATTGTCTCTTAAGTATTAAGGTTTCTTAGATTAGGACGGAGTTTTAACAGCTAGCATATCTGAAGAGACTGAGAAAACTGCCTTAAGGAGCTTTCACGGAAAATAAGTAGTCGTGGTCCAACAAACTGGAGTGAAGTTAGCGTCTCTCCTTTTGCAGTTTCACACTTTCTAACTTTTGACCCTGCTGGACAGAAACTGACTAGCTTGGGACTTGGAACTGCAGGGGAAAGGCTGAAATCCCTGGCATCCCCGCTTCTCCCACTCGTGTCTAAACTCTGGACAAATACAGTAGTGGGACCGTGAGTTGCAAGAACCACCCCCGCCGTCCCCGGAGGCCAGTGCCAGGAGCGAAGAGAATAGGATCGCGCTTTAGAGCAGGCTTGGGAGAGAGTAGTAGAATTTGTCACCAACTCACCTGATTCAGGCACTGATCTAAGTAAATCTCCAGGTATGGTTCCTCCTCCATTGGGGAAAGGAGTGGACTCGAGATCAGCGACCTCTAAGTCAGTTTAGGAATCGGGGCGGGGGGAATTGGGGTGTCAAACGAAGCTGCAATATATTATCAAGGGTTTGGCCTCCCAGCTTAGGTCCTGCAGCCCCTAGGAGCGCGGGCCACTGGTTCTAGGATAACTAGGACCGGGTGTGAGAGGCCACTGGTTGGGGCGAATGAAACAATCAGCTTTGGGTAGGAACACAACGCCTAGGCTATCAGTAATCAAGGTAGATCACAAGGGCTGTTTGCGGTGTTGTCACAGAAAAAAAGAAAAAGAAAAAACCAGACATCATTTCACTGTGGTCTATAGAGGACTGATCACACTCCCCTAATTCGGGTTTTCAACCTCTGTCCCTACTCCTCCATCCCTCCCTCCCCTCTCCCCTTCGCAGTTACTTTGCAATTTTAGATCGTGTTTTAGTCTACAAAGGTTGCCTGAGGATGAGACATTAGTAAGAGTGACTTGACTATGCGCACAAACTTAATAAATTTTCTTGCCCCCCCAAAAAAAGTGTAACAACTCTCTCTCTTCTCTTTACATCTCCTTTATTGACTACCATTTAAAAAAACTGGAAGTTGCCAGTTACTAGTTCCAATCTAAAGCCTCCATTCTTAATGCAAGGAGCAGGTGTGGCAGGAGGTTGAAGGTAAAGATGATTAAGATCTGTGTGGGTGCAAAGCAATGCTCTCAACGATTTTCCCAAAGTATATAAAATTTAAGTGCTTCCAACCAATCAACCCCAAACCTCTTTATAAACCCTGTTACTTTAACTAACTAAATATATATATGTGCATATATATATATATATATATATATATATATATACACACACACATACATATATACACAAATACACACATATACACCCAGGTATGTGTGTGTGTGTGTATATAAAATTGCATATAGCTTTCTCCTTATGTATTTATACACACATATATATTGTTTAGAAAATACAAACTATTCACTAGATTTTTTTCTTCCCAAGAAACCAATATTTCCTTCTATTAATTATCACCTTCACAAAAGGAGAGAGGAAAGCTGAGAAACAAGATAATTTTATCCCTGCAGGAGAGCTACAAAGGAGATCCTGTTAAGAAAATCTTGAAAGGGAGCTACATTTCAGGAATTAATTTAGGTTATGTGCCTGGAAAGAACTAGTTAAAATAGATTTCTTTGAGTGGAGATCCAGAGAAGTATGTTTAGTCAGGGAGTCCCTAGAAGTAGAGTTTGACCTCTGGGATAAAACAGAGAAACAAGAAATATAAAAGACCCTATTTTCATAGGGATCAGGAAAATTAAGGGTACGCATGATATAGGTTGCAATAAAACTAAGAAATAAAAGTAAATATATTATTTTAAATGTTTAAAAATTAAAACTTTGTGAGTAATTTTCCAGAAATATAGGGGGAGCCCCTTAGAGAAACATTAAATTAAATCTTTTTGGATGACCTAGTGAAAGGAAGACCCTAGGTTCAAATCTGGTCTCAGACACTTAATTATTTGTGTGACCCTAGACAAGTTGTTTAGTCTTGTTTGCTTCAGTCTCCTTATCTGTAAAATAAGCTAAAAAGGGAAATGGCATATCACTCCAGTATTTTTGCCAAGAAAACTCCAAATGGGGTCAAGGAGAGTAGGATATGACTGAAAAGACTCAATAGCCACAACAAATGAGATTTCTAACTAAACTTCAGAGGTCATCTAGTCCAGCAGTCAGTTTTATCTCATTTATTTATTTTTAATGCTGGGGCTCCCTATCCTCCCTAGTCCCAAAGTGGGATGGATTAGTTAGTTTCATTTCAGTGGTCACTGATAAAGCCAATCCTGCTACTACTGATCAGAACTCTGACTTCTCTTAACTTGGATCTTTTATGGCAGCCTGGTACCTCTCCTCTTCCTAAAGCCTCTCAGTACTGATCACAGACTTCAGTGCAGGCTCCAACTGGTTTAGCCCATTGCAGCTCAAACTCTTGTTTCAGGTAATCCATCAGCCTCGGCCTCCGCCTCTCTAGTAACAGGGATTGTAAGAATGTGCCACCATACCTTGCTCTCATTTTACAGATGAGGAAACTGAGACCAGGAGACTCATCCTTCAATGACTTGCTGAAACTCACAAAAGTAGAAAATGTCATGACTCCAATCTAAGTCTTATGACTCTAAGTTCAGCACTCTACTTAGTAGTTAGTACTTAGTAGGAGAATTAGTAAAGCAGACTAAATGAAAGCCAATAAACAAAAAACCATACTTGTTTCTAATTCTCTTTTCCTTCCAAATCCAGCAGATTCATCAAAGAAACTTAAGTCAAATAAAAGGCATTGAAAGACTAGTGAGATCTCTCTCTCTCTTTTTCTATTTATTCTTACCTTCCATTTTAGAATCAATACTGTGTATTCGTTCCAAGGCAGAAGAACCATAAGGGCTAGGCAATAAAGATTCAGGGACTTGCCAAGGGTCCCACAGCTAGAAAGTATCTGTGGTCATATTTGAACCCAGGACCTTTAGGTTTCTAGAGCTGGCTCTCAATTCACTTCAGCTCCTAGTGGTATATTTTTAAGGATGACTGAAGAATTTTAATGACTGTGTGGCTATATCATTCTGTATTTAACTATGAAAGAAAATGTCTTTATTTAACAAGCATTTGCTATTTACTTCATCTAAAAGAATAATTTGTCTAAAAAATAAAGTACAAATTTAGATTTAATTAATCACAATTCTTAAAAGAATATTTGTCTTTTTTTTGTCTCATGTCAAAATTTCTAGTCTGAAAACCTGAAAATGTGACAGTTCCACTATTACAAATACCTCATGAGTTCCATTGTTCTCATTTATATTAGCTTAGACCTTTATGCTCTTCTACTTTCCCCCCTTAATTTCCTACACAACAGCTAATTCTCAGAAGTTATATTTTATTTCAGGGGTATCTTTTTAAAAATAAAATTTTAATATCACTAGCTTTAAATTAAAATTTTAATATCACCTTCTCTGAAAACAGAAAAGGAAAAGGAAAAAGATCAGCATAACCAATTAATATATATCTCTGGAAAGGGGTAGAGTAGGGGTGTCTTCTTATAGTTCTTTTTTTGAAGTATTCTTTTAAATACTTGCTCTTTATAATTTTGCGACATTCACTTTTGATTTTGTGCATGCACATGAGGATGTTCTTTCCATTCCCATTGTAGTCACTATGTTTATTGTTTAGGTTTTCCCCCCTCTACTTCACTCTATATCAGTTCATATATATCTTTCTATATCTCTTTGTACTTGTCACATTAATCATTTATAGCACAGTAATGCTTTATTACATTTATAGGTTATTATTTTTTTAGTTCCCCAATTGATGAGCATCTACTTTGTTTCCATTTTTTTTTTGTCAGAAAAAGTGCTCCTATAAATACTTTGGCACACATGAGGACTTTCTTCTTATCAATAGTCTTCGAGGGGTTATAAGCCTAGAAATGGAATTTCTGGGTCAAAGAGAGAAAGTATTTTTTTATCAAAGAAGATCAGATTAGTTCCAAAAAATACACATAAATTTAAATATCTGGAAATTCAGATAGTTGGTAGAATTTCCATGTATCTCTAACCAAGTTTAGAAAATACTTTCTGGCAAAGACATAACTAACTTATTTATATAATACTGTAATCTGAAATGTGTTCTTTCTTAAATGATTAAAATAAATAGGTGAATACAGTTTAAATGATTTCTATAAATAAGATAGGTAAGTCCAGGGGCAATGTAATTTTTACCAAGACTATAAAGGGGGGGGCAGCTGGGTAGCCCAGTGGATTGAGAGCCAGGCCTAGAGATGGGAGGTCGTAGGTTCAAATCTGACCTCAGACACTTCCCAGCTATGTGACTCTGGGCAAGTCATTTGACCCTCATTGCCTACCCTTACCACTCTTCTGCCTTGGAGCCAATACACAGTATTGACTCCAAGACGAAAGGTAAGGGTTTAAAAAAAAAAAAAAAAGACTATAAGGAGTCTTGAGTCTAGAAATTTTCTAAAATGTAGCACATGTGTATAGACATGAGCACAGTTCAATTAATCATAGAAAGTTAGAGATGAAAGGAACTTCAGAGAATAACTTGTTCAAACTCTCCTTTTTGCTGACAAAGAAACTAAGGCCCAGAGAAAGTTACTTTCTCAGGCTTACATATCTAATAATAATAGCTGAAATAAGAACTCAGTTTTCTCTAATCTCAATTCAATCATCTCTATGTGTACTATATACACTCATTCAGTATATATACTTCATCTCAAATAATGAATGGTTCATTTGACTTATGAATAGGTAACAACAATGGGTCAGTAGTTCATTTGCATTTTTGTGAGTGGTTTGGATTTTTTTTGAGTATTTTATATAACATGTTCTTTTTCTGGGTAAAAATTACTGGTATGATTTAACTAAAGCACACAGTACACAGTTTATTGATTCCTGTTTTCTTTAAAATTGGATTTGAATTTGTTTTGGATTTGATTTTTATAAAATCTGCATTTGGCTTTCATATTTACTGCTATAGCTAGATGATGCTAAATTATTGCCAAGTTGTTTTTTCAGTCTCCCTCCTTGGTTTACTAAGCTGCATCCATAAACATACTCATTCAACCAATCTGTCCCATAGTGTATCCTTACCATCTGTTTCAGCTGAGATTTAATTTTTAACAAGGCACTATCAAGAGGCATATCTTGGCATAGAAGGAAAAAGAAAAGAATGAGAATTTAAGGCGGTGCTTTACATGGCCTCTTGGGCAACTGGGGAACAGCTGAACAAATTGTGGTATAAGAATGTAATGGAATATTATTACACTGTAAGCACTGAGGGAGATGATTGCAGACAATCCTGGGTATTATGGATTGACTCAGAGACAATCAAGAAAAACTTGAAGTATAATTTATATAAGGGAAGGAACATTGTAGAGACAAACTTTGAGAGACTTAAGAACTCTGTCCCCTGTAATGACCAAACATTTCTCCAGAGGACCTATGATAGTATATCTCCTGACAGAGAGGTGATGAACACACTGTACAGAAAGAGATGGTCATTTTTGGACATGTCAATGCATGGATTAATTTTGCTTGACTATGCTAATTAGTTACAAGAATTTCCCCCTTTCTTTTGCTTTTCTTTTTTTAAAAATTTCTTTTCTTTTCTTTTTTAAGATTTAAATATTTTATCTTTCTTTTGCTTTTTAGGGAGGGAGAAAATATGGATCATAAAACTTTGAAAAATTTATGTGGAAATTTGTTAAAATTAAAAAAATGTATATTGATTCCACTTAAAAAATGTTGATGGGGTAGTATTATAATTAGAATGAAAGGGAACATGCTAGTCCAATGTTTTTTTTTTTTTTTTTAATTTTAAACCCTTAACTTCTGTGTATTGACTTATAGGTGGAAGAGTGGTAAGGGTAGGCAATGGGAGTCAAGTGACTTGCCCAGGATCACACAGCTGGGATGTGTCTGAGGCCGGATTTGAACTAGGACCTCCCGTCTCTAGGCCTGGCTCTCAATCCACTGAGCTACCCAGCTGCCCCCTCCAATGTTTTTAATAGAGAAATTTCTAAATATATAATCAAATATTAATATAATTCATCTATGCATATATAATGTAATTATTGGAAATGATATTACTTGCATGTACTTATCACCTATAAGACAGTATTAACTAGAATTTATTTGCAAACAGAATGTTCATAAATTGCCTGAAGATAAATGGAGAGGAAAGATTTTTAAACATCAATCAATGAATGTTTATTAAACACATATGTACTAGACACTGTGCTTGACTTAAATTCAAAGAATGAATTATTCCCTACTCACAAGAAGCTTATGTTCGAATGATGAAGAGAACAAGTACATACATAAGTATATACAGAATAAATATAAAGAGAACAAGTACATAATAGTTAATTTGACTACAAGGTAATTTGTAAAAGTGGACAATAGCAGCTGAGGGCAGGGGATCAGGAAAAGCTTCACGTAGAAGGTGGTGTGTTAGCTGTATTTTGAAAGAAGAAAGGGATGGTGAGGTGAGAAGAGGAAGGAGTATATTCCAGGCATGAGGCTCAGCCAGGACAAATGCACAAAGACAGAAGATGGTATGTCATGTACAAGGAACAGAGGAAAAGTCTGACTACATCATAGAATGCTAGAGGGAGAGTAATGTTCAATGAGGTCAGAAAGATTAAGGCCAGAGCTAAACATAGGACTTGATATTTTGTTCTAAAGGCAATAGGGAACTACTTATTGTTGTATAGTTGTTTTTCACTGGTGTCCAACTTTTCATGGCCCCATTTGGGATTTTCTTGGCAAAGATACTGGAGTGATTTGCTATTTCCTTCTTCAGCTTATTTTACAGATGAGGAGGCTGAGGTCAACTGGGGTAAGTGACTTGCCTGAGGTCATACAACTAGTATGTGCTCATCTGGATTTGAACTCAGGTCTTCCTGACTCCAGGCTCAACACTATCCACTGCACCATCTTGCTGCCCTAGGGTACTAGGTACTAGTGAAACATGGAATCCAAAGATAAAGATAATTTGACACTAACATCCCTTGAGAATACCAGACACTAGTGATTCTTAAAAGTCCAGACACTTGAGGGTCTCCATGACCCTTTCGGGTGGGTCTGTGAAGTCAAAACCATTTTCATAATAATATTAACAGGTTATTTCCCTTTTAAAATACTCCTCCCTTTTCCAATTATGTACCTGATTTCTCCATATGTTTTAACCAAAACAACATATCACAACAGACTGAATGCAGAAATAGATATTAAAATCCAACTATCTTCTCTTATGCTAGTAAAGAGATTTAGAAAAATGTGTAAAATGATGCCATTCTTTTCACTAAAATTACTTTGTTTGTGAAAATGTAGTTCTTTTTCATAAAATATATTTATATTAACATGTAAAAGATTTATCATGATTTTAAAATAATTGAATAAATATTTTTAAATTTTTATCCATTTAAATTCTAAATACGGTAAATATCATTAGAGATAATCTATATTTTAAAAAGCTCTTTGGGATCCTCAATAATTAAAAATGTTTTTAAAATAACTTTTACCTTCTTTCTTAGGATCATCACTAAGCAGCAGTTCCAATGCAGAAGATGGTAAGGACTAAGAAATTGGGGTTATGTGACTTGCCCAGGGTCATACAGCTAGAAAGAGGAAGTATCTGAGGCCAAATTTGAACCCACAACAACCTACCATTTCTAGACTTGGCTTTATACCTATCCTCTTTTGCCATGTGACCAGCTCATCTTTTCTTCCTGCCATAGAATTCCTTGATACCTTCTTTTATTCTTTTTTCTTCTTCTAAGTTTCTCACTGGCTATATGTTTCAACTTCCTCACAATCGTCACATATTTTTTCATTGCCTTTTGTGTGAAATTCATCTATAAATCTTTGGAAATTGTTGTGTTCCATATTTTGCTGATGTATAGCAACACTTGTAAAATGCAGGTATTAAAAATGTAGGTCTTTGCTTTCATGGGAAGTTTTGGGTTATTAAAGGAACTTTGCAATTTCCAGAAAGCAATCTAACCTGCTCTCCTCTAATTCTAATTTGATCCTAATCATTTTCCATTTGTACTGTCTGCCCCAGATATACATACTGATGGACAATGAAGAAGGAGCATTATTCTAATCCCTTCCCTCCCAGCAGTTTAGAACAATTTTTAAGGCAATTAAACTATCTTAATATTTGCTTGGCTGAGGGAACCAAGGTTTAGACTATTAAAATAGTTTCTTGGTCACTTGGGTGCAAAATAGCTGAGACATGAGACTTCAGACCTTAAAACAACCTGCAAATGTATGCTTTACTGAATCAATGCTTTATTTTGGGTGAGCCTCCATTCCTTTATCTATTCTTTCCTTGATATTGTTAGGAAAATGTCTTTTTATTAACAGATGTTTAATGATGGATAGTGTTGATGCTGGAGGAGGAGAGGTCTGTCCAATGAAGTGCCAGTTCTCAGAGTATGTACTGGGAGCCTTGGGGAACCATATTCCAAAAATTTGTAGTGATATATAATTAATAGATCTTGCTTTCTACTTTAGAGCATATAAGTGGGGCCATAGGGCAATAGGAGGACATACCCTATCCTGAAACAGTGGTAGAATTGATTTCATCATGGTTCTGAAACCATGGGGTAAAAAATAGAAAGATGAGGGAAAAAATAGTAGGAAACAAAGAATGGGGAGTCAAATGAGGCATAGATCAGGAAAGTTATTTACCAGTCAGGACAAAGGGAACCCAGGGTAGAAGTTTCTCCAGGGTACAAGGTAGCTGGCAAAGGAGGTGATGGCCTCAAAGGAGGGAAATTCGATTTTTACAAGAAGCTGCAGCTCAGCCTACTGTTGCTATATTTTGCTTTCAATTACTAGAAAATTACATTTAGCCTGTATGGTGAATGAGTTGGTCCTTTGGGGCCCTTGATATACACGGAAAGAGGATTGGTAACCCCAAGTGGGTGGGGCAATAAAATTGCTGTAGGCTTTCCTCCCCACTGGGAATTAATCTGTATCTCTGGAGAGGAACATGGAAGTTGGGTTACTAGGGAAAGACAAGTGCTTCTGGAAATACTTGTGCACATGCCCAATTAGAAGTGAGCTGGAAGAACTCACATTTTACTTTCTACCTTGGCAGAAATATAGCACTCATTAACAGCTGCTCTTTATTATCTAGTAGAGATATTTTAAATGTGTGCACTCTCTGTGATGTATTGGGCAAGTTTCATGAGAAAGAATGTTTTTATAATACAAATACTGATTATTTGTCACTTACTGCAATTAAGAGATTTTGGAATTAAAGATTTGTTGTTCAGTCATGTACTATTCTTTGTGATCCCATTTGAGGTTTTCTTGACAAAGATACTGGACTGATTTGTCATTTCCTTTTCTTTTTGGCTCTTTTTGAAAAAAAAAATGAGAAGCTAAGGAAAATAGGGGTAAGTGACTTCTCCAGGGTCACACAGCTAGCAAGTTTCTGAAGCCAGATTCATTCCCATAAAAATGAGTCTTCCTGATTCCAAACCCAATGCTCTATCCTCTGTGATAGACATTTAAGTGTACCATGTCTTTATATCATTAATAAGCCTTGAGAGCTTGACTTACATATTTATAGATAAACATATATGGAAATTAAGACTAAATAAATTATTTGCATTTCACTTCATGTCAAAATTAATTAAAATGTCAATTGGGGGGAAAATAAAAGTTTTCATCTATTCAATGAATATTTATGAACATTTACTATATATAATCTTAAGTTAATCATATCAACCATGTTATTTCTATTATTTTTAAAAATAACAATAATTAAAAAATATAAAGGACATTTGATAATCCAATCTCTAGCAGGAAGAAAGGAAAGCCATTAGAATATGATGCTTCACTTCTGCCTCTCCTTTTCTTAGTCTTTGAATACTGATGTAGTTATCAATGTCTACTAAGTTTCTTATCTCCTAAAGATTAGTTGAACCCTGGACCCTGGACATTAACCCATACCTTACCTTCTTGATAATATCTAGGTGGAAAAACTCATGCATTCTTTTTCTCCATTTTGTGAGTTATTAAAAATAACAATATATGTACATATATAGATATAGATCTAATATATATACAGAAAAATCTAATATATAGGGAGACATAATATATAGAGATCTAATATAAATATATGGCGATCTAATATATATCTAATATATATGGATCAATCATACATATTATACATGGATAGACCTATATATGTAAATCTATGTCTATTTGATCTTTGTATCAATCTAATATTTAAATCTTATATATAGATAAATCTAATATATAAAGATCTAATATGTATCTTATAGATAGATCCAATATATAATATATAGAGAGACATCTTACATATAGAGATCCAATATGTATATACAGACCAAATATATATTAGAGCTAATATATGTATATAGAAGTTTAATACATATATAGAAAAAAGCTAATATAGAGCTTATATATACATAGAGACATCTTATCAAATTGATGTTCTTAAAGCACAGATATGGCTATATTATTGCTATGTTCAATAAATTCCAGTGGCCCCTTATTACCTCTAGAATGAAATATAAAATGCTCTGTTTGGCTTTTAAAGCCCTTTATAACAAATCCTCTTCTTACCTTTCTAGGGCATTTTCACTGGCTGACCCCCTTACCTGGAATGTCTTCCCACCTCATCTGCATCTCCTGGCTTGTTTCCTTTAAGAGTCAGTTAAAATTCCAACTTTGTAAGAATCCTTTCCCATTCATCCTTAATCATAGTGGCTTCCCTCTGAGATTATCTCCAACATGTATTTATCCCATAATTGTTTGCTAGCTGTTTTACCCATTACCCCTGTAAGCTCCTTGAAGTCAGTTTCCTATCAGTCAAGGAGGTCTTTGACCAGGTTCCCTGGTGGAGGATGCTCAAACTAGGTTCCTGTTGGTGGGTGAAGTTTGAGAGCAAGTAATCTATGCTTCAGGTGAGGTGAGTATGGAATGTCAGTTATTTTAAGGAAGGGTCCATAGGCTTCACTAGACTGCCAAAGGGGTTCATGATACACAGAAAAGGCTAAGAACCATTCATTCCCATGATTTTAGTGGGGTTTTTTTGTGACAGAAATTGGTGACGTATTTTGTTAAAAGTTTTTTCAGGGGCAGCTGGGTAGCTCAGTGGATTGAGAGCCAGGCCTAGAGACAGGAGGTCCTAGGTTCAAATCCAGCCTCAGACACTTCCCAGCTGTGTGACCCTGGGCAAGTCACTTGACCCCCATTGCCTACCCTTACCACTCTTCCACCTATAAGTCAATACACAGAAGTTAAGGGTTTAAAAAATTTAAAACAAACAAACAAAAAAAAAATGAGCTGGAGAAGGAAATGGCAAAAAAAAAAGTTTTTTCAGCACCTATTGATATAACCATGTGATTTTTATAGTTGTTGTTAATATGGTTTATTATGTTTGTGATTTTCCTTATATTGACCCAAGCCTACATTCCTGGCATAAATCTCATTTGATCATAATGTGTAATCTTTTTAATATGTTGTAGTATATAATAATGCATCAATATGCATTAGGGATATTGGACTAAAGTTTCTTTTTCCCTCTGCTTTTTGTCTCTTTAGTTTAGTTATGAAGACTATAGTTTTATCAGAGGAGTTTGGTAGGATTCCTTCTTTTCCTATTTTTTCAACAATTTATATAACATTGAAATTAATTATTCCTTGAATATTTGATGGAAAATACCTGTACCAATTAAACTTTGGAATTTTTTTCTTTAGGAATTCATTTTTTATTTGATTAAATTTTTTTTCTAAAATCAGATTTTTTAAAGTTTCTATTTATTATGTTAATCTGAATATTTAAAATTTTTATAAATATTCAAATATTTTATTCAAGTTGTCAATTTTTTATATAACATTGAGCAAATTAATTTCTGATAATTTCCATTTGTTGAATATTACTTTATATTTTTGATACAATTTGTTTTTATTTCATCTGTTCTGATTTTTTTTTAACAACTAGTCTTTTATTTATCAATCTATTTTTCCTTTCTATTTGGTTAATATTTTCTTTATTTCAAAATTTTTGTTTTAGTGTTTAGTTGGTACTTTTTGATGGACTGTTTATATATATATATATATATATATGCATATATATATATATATATATATACACATATGTATATATGTAAGTTTGTGGCCAATTCATTGACCTGTCCATTCTTTTGTTGTTGAAGGTGTATAGCCATATTAATTTTCTCCCAAGAATAATGAATATTTTGGCTCATTGTCTTATTTTTGTCACTTTTTAATAAAAATTTCTTTTGAAAGAAGTATTCTCCTTTAAATGAGTAATTATTTAGGATTAAATTATTTGGTCTTTAATTTTTAATCCTTTCTTCAAAAGCTCTTTATGAAGTATAATTTTAGTGCATTTTGGTCCAAAAAATGTGACAATATTTCTGCTTTCCTATAAATTGAGTATTTGTGTTCTACTAACTAAATTTTGCAAAGGGATCACATGTGAACAATTGAGAAATATGTTACTCCTTTATATTCTTATTCAGTAATCTCTAGAGATTGATCACAACTAATTAAAAGAAATTATATTCAGGTCCTTAACTTCTTTCTTGTTTATTATCTTACTCAAGTTCTCTAAGCCTGAAAGTTGGGGAATAGTTTTACTATTGTTTCTCTTTGTAAATCAATTAATTTTTTCCTTCAAGCATTTAGATTCTAAGTCCTTTGATGCATATATCATAAGTATTCCCAATAATTATCTATGGTCTTTTATCTCTTTTAATCACATCTATTTTAATTATAATTACAAATTATGATTGCTATCTGTTTTTTTTAATTCACCTAAGGAATAAATTATTCTCGCTATTTTAACCCTGACTGAATCTTTGTTTCAAGTACTTTAAAAAAAATAAACAAGTTATTGTTGAATCCTGGTTTCTAATCCATTCTGTTACTCTACTCTATTTCATCTGTGAATTCATCCCATTCATATTCATGGTTATTACTGTTTATTGTGCATTTCCTTGCATCTCATACTCTTCTAATTTCTCCTCTCCTTTTTCCTCCTCTAAACATCTGTCCTAGATTTTCCTAGATCCATAAATTGTTTTTACTGTGAACATCTTCTATTTATTAATACTTCTAGAATTACTTTCCAAACGGAAACTTTTTGCCAGAGCCATAGAGCAGCTAAGTAGCACAGTGAATAGAGTGTTGGGTCTGAAATTAGGGAAGACTTATCTTCCAGAGTTCAAATCTGATTTCAGATGCTACTTGTGTGACCCCTGGGCAAGTCACTTAACCCCTTTTGCCTTAGTTCTTCTGTAAAACGAGCTGGAGAAGGAAATGGCAATCCACTCCAGTATCTTTGCCAAGAAAACTCCAAATAAGGTCATGAAGAGTCAGATAGGACCGAATGTCTAAACAACAACTGAACAAGCCAGGTGCAGGCTATCATTGCTCTTGAACACTTACATGGGATGGTGGGTCCTTAGTGGAACTTGATCGGTATTGTCTGGGCTCCTGCCACTGGCCTTCCCTTCTACTTGTGTCTGCTATACACAAGGTGCTATCAGTTCTAGGCTCTCCTTCAGGGATAGAACACTGATCTCTTTTAGTGTATGCTTTCTTGCTGCAAACTTTGAGAATCTCAGATCTCTTAGTTGCAATTTTGCCAGCTCTTGTCTCCACATCTGGGTCCTGAGCCCCCTATGGTGTTCAGCTGCCAAATGAGTCTCTTTGATAAAGGCTTTGGGTGTGTGATTAAATCCTCTGGAGTTTACTGACTGGAGTATTCCATGATCTTGGTTGGGGAAAGCCTCTGAGCCCTTTGTGTAGTGATTCACCTTGGTTCCTCTCACTGAGCCACCTCTTGAGTGCCTATAGCCTTCAAGGCATCCCCTTTTGCTGACCTAAACTGGATGAAGGTACTTACTGTACTATTCCTAAAGCAGACTCTGAGGCTGTTATAAAGAAACTAAGTCATGTGAACTTAGTCCTGTTAGTCAACAGTACTGTTAAATCCAAGATCTTCAACCCTGAATCCATGTACATCATGGTAAATTAATTTCTGTTCTGATGGAGTTTGTAGCAAAAAGAGCAGTGATTGGATTAACTAATCTCTACCCTACATAGAGAGCATGCTTATCACTCCAGAGGGAAGAAGATGTGCCACAAGTGTATCCATGACTTCTAGTACAAAATGACATTATATTAAATCCTGGTGGCTAGTCCTGATGAGTTTTGTTTTTTATGGAGGAAATTGTAAAAGCCTTAGCTGGAAAGGTATATTCTCTTACCTAGACTTTGGAAGCATCTGGCTATTCGTTGGATTATATATTTTCCTCAACTACCTATGGGGCTATCAGATAAAAAGGTCTTGAGGGCTGCTTTCAGCAAATGTACAATCACTGCTCCCTCCCTCACCACTCATTTTCCTAAAGAGGAAGTTATCCTGAACTTGGAGGAAAAAGAGCCTAAACCACAAGTGTCAAACTCATGGCAGGAAAACTCTGGAGTAGAGCAGGAATGAAGCTGAAATCAAATTGGGAAATGTTTAGCAGTTTTCTAAGTAAATATACTGCCAGATCCTTTTCTATTTGAGTTTGACACGAATGTGCTAGCAACTCCTAAATAAACTTACTATACTTTGCATTACAAATATACTCTTTCAGGACAGCCTTCATATTGTGAAGACTTGCTGTGCCCTTTTCAGGGCTGCTTTCCTCCTTTGGAATCCACCTGCCACCTAGTTCTCACCTGTGGCTCCAAAAAGCTATAGTATGTGCAGCATCCATACCCGGTAAACCCCCTCAACAGGCAGGCTAAACCAGGTTGAGGGTAACAGACAGGTCCCAAACCTGTTGGTGAGTTGAGGTGAGGTGCCTACCCCAGATATGTGAAGACTTCCCTAGGTGGAAGGGGTGGATGAGAACAATTTGTTCCAAAATCCATGAAGACAGCAGAAGCAGGCACTGTGGAGCACTTAGAGCTTGGTTGGATATTGGCAAAACCAAGGTCAGTTACTGCATCTCGGACCATCATTAGTCATTCCGACTTTTGTCTTGCCACTGGACTTCAATAATTGTAGAAGAGAGAGTGAGGTCCATAACTTTGTGCAACTCTGCCTCACTTAAATCCAATTTATGTGAGTCAAAAGACATGACCAGTGATGTCATTCTGGTCTTCTTCAAGTATGAAGGACAACAACCAACCAACTCTTTAAGAACAGATTTGATAGATATTTATATAGGAGTAATGATGCCTTCGGCTACCTACTGTAGGCACTGACAAGGAGATCAGGATGCTGGAGATAAATTCCTGATATTTGGGCAGAGCTCTTCTTACTTTCTCCTCATTCTTGGAACTAGGGGAAGGGGATGATTAAAGACACAGGCCAGAGCACTACTGGGAGCCAGGAGAGAGGAAAGCATGGAGATATATAGATTTGTCATGGAAACCACAGAACTGCTTTAGTCATGAAGTCCTCAGTACCAAGTCAAGTCAACAGGAATTTATTATGTGCCAGGCACTGTACTAAGTGATGGGAATATAAATAAAGATAAAAAAAAAATTCACTCTATCAGGGTCTGAATGCTGAAACCTACAGTTCATGTAGATCTTTAAAGCTCTTTCTGAAATCATCCTGCTTATCATTTCTTATAGCACAATAGTATTTTATCACCAACATATATCACATTTGTTCAACCATTCCCCAGTTGATGGACATCCCCTCAATTTCTTTGCTATTACAAAAAGACCTGCTATAAATATTTCTGTACAAGTAAGTCTTTTCCCCCTTTTCAAAAAATTTCTTTGGGATACAGCCCCAATAGTACAGGATGAAAGGTTATGTTCCATTTTATGACTCTTTGGGCCAGAGTTCCAAATTGCCTTCCAGAATGGTTGAATCAGTTCACAACTCTACCAATGAAGCATTAGTGTCCCAATTTTTCCAAATCCCCTCCAATATTTATTACTTTCTTTTACTGTCATATTGGCCAATCTGATGGATGTGAGGTGATATCTCAAAGTTATTTTAATTTGTATTTCTCTAATCAAGAGTGATTTAGGACATTTTTTCATATGATTATTGATAGCTTTGATTTTTTCATCTAAAAATTGCTTGTTCTTATGCTTTAACCATTTGTCAAGTGGAAGAAGGCTTGTATTCTTGTAAATTTGGCTTAATTTTCTGTAGATTTGAGAAACTGGACCTTTTTCAGAGAAATTTGTTGTAAATTTTTTTCCAGTTTGGTTTTCCCCCCTTCTAATTCTGGTTACATTGATTTTGTTTGTTCAAAAGCTTTTAAATTTAATATAATCAAAATTATTCATCTTACAATGTTCTCTGTCTTGTTTGGTCATAAATTTTTACCTTCTCCATAGATTTGCCAAGTAAACTATTCTACATGCCTCTGATCTACCTATGGTGTCACTCTTTATATCTAAATTGGATACCCATTTTGACCTTATCTTTATATAGGGTGTGCCCTTGTCCTTCTTAACTTAGAGCTATTACTAAGAAAGTAAGGATTTTTTAAAAATATGTTTATGGGACATCCATTTTGACATGTTCAACATCCAGCTCCAGTGTCTGAGTTATAAAATTGGAGGTTAAGAGGGAGGTTGGGCTAAATAAATTAGCCTCTGACAAAAAAGGAAAATTATAAATGTAGGAGAGGATGTGAGAAAATTAGGACACTAATATACTGTTGGTGGAGCTGTGTGCTAGCAACCATTCTGGAGAACAATTTTGAACCACGTCCAAAGGATCATAAAACTATACACACCCTTTGACCTGGCAATATTGCTACTAGGTCTGTATCCCAAAGAGATCAAAGACAGAACAAAAGGACCTACTTACACAAAAATATTTATACTAGCTCTTTTTATGGTGGCAAAGAATTGGAAATTGAAGGATTATCCTTCAATTAGGGAATGGCTAAACAAGTTATGGTATATGATTGTAATGGACTATTATTGTGCCATAAGAACTAACAAACACGATGATCACAAAAAAACCCTGGAAAGACATATATGAAATGATGAAAAGTGAAGTGAGCAGAACCAGGAGAACATTATACACAGTGACAGCAATAAAACACAATAATGACTTAACTATTGTCAGCAATGCAAGGATCCAAGACAACTCCAAAGGACTTAAGATAAAAAAAGTCTATCCATCACCATAGAAGGAACTGATGGAGTCCGAATCCAGAAAACATACTATTCTTCACTTTATTACCTTGATGAATTTTTCTCTAGTATAAGTAATATGTGTTTTCTTTCACAGCACAATAAATGTGGAAATATGAATTGCATGATACCACATGTATAACCTATGTATCATATTACCTGCCATCTCAGGGAGGGGTGGGAGAGAAAGTGAGAACATGGATCCAAAAACATCAGAAAACAATGATTAAAATTGTATCTACATGTAATCTGGAAAAAATAAAACTAAAAAATAAGTTCATTTAGGAATCATCAGCATAGAGATAATAATTGAATTTCTGAGAACTGATGAGATTGCCAAGTAAAATAGTATAAAGTTAGAAGAGGGTCCAATATAGAGCTTGGAAGACACCTACTAGAGAGCATGATCTAGTCAAAGATCAAGCAAAGGACTCCCAAGAAGTGGTCAGACAGGTTGGAGGAGAACTAAGAGAAAGTAGTGTCATAAAACCTAGAGAAGAGAAAGTATCAAAGAGGGTTTATCTACAGAGTCAAAGTCAGGAAGGATGTGAATTAAGAAAGGGTCATTAGATTTGGTCCTTGAGAGATCACTGGTAACCTTAGAGAAAGCAGTTTCAATTGAATGATGAGATTTGAAAGTCAAACTTCAGGGATTTAAGAAGAAAGTAGGAAGAAGTGGAGATTATAGATGACTTCAGAGTTTAGACACAAAGAGAAGAGAGATATAAGGGGCTAGCTATTGGGGATAGAAGGATCAAGTGAGGGTTTTTTTAGGATCAGGGAAACATGGATATTTTTCTATCCAATTGTAGGTAGGCTTGGGGGGATGATATGATGGTCTGAGGGTTGAGAACTCTGAGAACCCCCTCCCTCTGCTGATTCAATGGACCCTTGAGATCCTGATAGCTTAAAGGCTTGCCTAAAGCTTAGGTATAAGCTTTTGATCTCACTCTAATCTTGATCAGGTCAGGGGCTGATCAAATTCTAGCTCCAGGGTTAGGCTCTAGTTTTTGGCCTCACTGTATACTTGATCCAGTCAGGCACACCCTTGATTATCCTGTCTTGGAGCTCCACCCTGAGCTTTAGGCAAAAAGATCAGTACTTAGTACTTAGTACTATCAGCCTCCCCAAAGTATGAACTAAGTCTTTATCTCAAGGCAGACTAGAATTCCCTGGGATGGGGCTCCAGACTTCTCTACAGGTTTGAAATTTCAGGGGTATGGGTTGGCTTATACCTCTATTTACTCAGGCAGGGTCTCAGGGTCTGGATTTTGGTTTGGGCATAGGTTTCTGAACCTCAGACAGCAGATATGGGGTGGTGGGGTGTGGCGAGGTGTGGCTCACTCTTGGCTTACTCTTTCCTCCTTGCTATAGCTTCTTGCTGGGTCTGCTCTACTCTCAACCCAGAGCCCCAGATGTTCATTGCCTACCTTTTTGGTTTCTCTTTTTTTGAAAGTTGTTTCACTCTGTCTCCTTGTTTGTTCCTTCACTCCTGTATTTGTTTTGTGGTGAATTTTAATCTTGGTAGGAAATATTTCTCATGGTGACACCAACATGGATGTTTTAAAGGCAGTAAGGAAACAACTGGACAACAGGGAGAGATTGAAGATAAGTGAGAATAGAATAATGGAGGAAGCCCCCTGAAATGTTCTATTGGGCTGCTAGACATTATTCCTAATCTAACGAATATAATGAGTAGGATACAATGCAATGAAACTTCGAAAGAGTTGCCTTAGAAACAGACTGACAGATGAGCATTTCTTTTCCTTTGGCCCCCTCTTTAAAAAAGTTTGCCCATCACTGTCTTAAACCTTTTATATTTAAACATTTACTTGCTCTCATAAGTAGGCAAAAGGTGAAGTAGTTCTCTACTTTCATTGCTAAATTGTGTATTATTGTTTGAGTAAAACATTGAGAGGATAAGATTTTTTCTCATAAATAGATGAGACTGATTGACCAATATCACATTAAAGGAAAGTAGTAAATGTTGGAAGGAATGTGGCAAATTTGAGACACTAATGCGTATTTGATAGAATTGTGAACTGATCCAACCATTCTGGAGGGCAATTTGGAACTGTGCCCAAAGGGCTATAAAACTGTGCATACCCTTTGATTTATCAATACCACTACTGGATCTGTATCCCAAAGAATTTTTTTAAAAAGGGGAAAGGACTTACTTACACAAAAATATTTATAGCAGCTCTTTTTATAGTGACAAAGAATTGGAAATTGAGGGGATGTCCATCATTTGGGGAATGACTACGCAAATTGTGGTACATGTTGGTGGTGGAATACTATTGTGCTATAAGAAATGATAAGCAAATGAACTTTATTATATATTTTTTTCTAATTCTATAAAAAAGTTTTTTGGCAGTTTGATAGGCATGGCACTGAATAAGTAGATTTAATTTGGATAGAGTTGTCATTTTTATAATATTTACTCATCTTACCCATGAGCAATTAATGTTTTTCAAATTATTTAGATCTAATTTTAATTGTGTGAAGTGTTTTGTAGTTGTGTTCATATAATTCCTGTCTTTGTCTTGGCAAATAGATTCCTAAATATTTTATATTGTCTAGGGTGAATTTAAATAGAATTTCTCTTTCTAACTCTTGCTACTGAGTTGTGTTGGAAATATATAGAAATGCTGATGATTTATATGGGTTTATTCTGTATCCTGCAACTTTGTTAAGTTGTTGATTATTTCCACTAGCTTTTTAGTTGATTCTCTACAATTCTTTAAGTAGACTATCATATCATCTGCATTAATCTCCTCTTGCCTACTCTAATTCCTTCAATTTCTTTTTCTTCTCTAATTGCTATCATTAGCATTTCTAGTACAATGTTAAGTAATAAAGGTGATAATGGACATCTTTGCTTCCCTCCTGATCTTATTGAGTTGGCTTCTAACTTGTCCCCATTGCAGAACATGCTTGCTGATAGTTTTTTTTCCCCTTTTTAAAAAAAATTTTTTTTTTAAACTCTTAACTTCTGAGTATTGGCTCCTAGGTGGAAGAGTGGTAAGGGTGAGCAATGGGGGTTAAGTGACTTGCCTAGGGTCACACAGCTGGGAAGTGTCTGAGGCTGGATTTTAACCTAGGACCTCCCATCTCTAGGCCTGACTCTCAATCCACTGAGCTACCCAGCTGCCCCTTGCTGATAGTTTTGAATATATACTGTTTATTATTTTTAGGAAAGGCCCATCTATTCCATACTTTCTAGTGTTTTCAATAGGAATGGGTGTTATATTTTGTCAAAGGCTTTTCCTGCATCTATTGAAATAATCATATGATTTCTGTTGGTTTGGTTATTGATATGGTCAGTTATATGGATGGTTTTCCTAACTGCACAAATTATGGTACATATTGATGATAGAATACTATTGTGCTGTAAGAAATGATAAGCAAGAAGATTTCAGAAAAAGCTGGAAATATTTGTAGGAACTGATGCAAAGTGAAATAAGCAGAACCTGGAGAATATTGTAGGAACTGATGCAAAGTGAAATAAGCAGAACCTGGAGAATATTGTACACAGTAATAGCAATATTATACAATGATTGTCTGTGAAAACTTGTTTACTTTCAGCAATGCAATGATCTGGGACAATCCTGAAAGATCTATGATGAGGAATCCTATCCACTTCTAGAGAAAGAACTATTGGAGTTGTCTTTCACATCAGTGTATTTATGGTTTTATTTTTGGATCTTAGTTGATATGAATGTGTTCTTACAACCACAACTAATATGGAAATGTGTTTTGCATGACAATAAAAAATAAAAAACACAAATAGATGAGACTTTCAAACTTCTAGGGCACCTTAATGCCCTAGAAGTTTGCTAGAGCAGTGGTTCCCAAACTTTTTTGGTTTACTGCCCCCTTTCCAGAAAATATATTACTCAGCCCCCTGTAAATTAATTTTTTAAAAAATTTTATAGCAATTAATAGGAAAGATAAATGCACCTGTGGCCATCACCGCTTTCCTGGATCGCTGCAGCACCCACCAGGGGGCGGTAGTGCCCACTTTGGGAATCACTGTGATAGAGCCTAATCAGAAGTCCAGGTTTCTGTAAATGACCAGTTGTGGCCTGGAGATCAGACCATCAGGACAACACCGATGACCAAACTCATCAGTCTTGACCTGATGGTCTATTTCCCCTAATGAATCAGATGTCTCTTCTGATCTATAGCTATATAATTATGCCTAGAGGATCTCAGGTTAAAAGTGGGGTCACTCATAATATACCTTCCAAGTCTAAAAAATCTCTGAGAGTGGAGATTGGGCCCTACCTTGTAGGACATGCCTTGATGCTGGGACAAATGCCTGTGGGACTCAAGGGTCTTCTGTGATGAGTAGATCATGCCTCCTAAGGAAATTTAGTTGTTCCTAGAGAATTCAGTGTTCCTAGAATAATGACTGATTTTTCATATGGAATGGAATATCAGTGGATTTTTCAGCAGATATAATAATCTAGTTGTATAATGTTAAAAAAAAAAAGAGATCTAATTATACTGCTTGATAAGATTCCTTAACAAAGAAGTAAAAAAAATAGCATATTCTCTAGATAAGAGATTTTTTTAAGGGTTAATGATATTTTTATTGGAGCAATTAGTAGATATCCTCAGAATATCCATTTTATAATATCTATGACTAAAGGGAATCAGACTGTCTACTAGTCAGCTGTCCAACAGAATTATGGTGCTTAAGTTCCAAGTACCCTTTTAATTTTGACCACTGTGATTCTAGATAGCTTCTCTCATCTTAAAAATAAAAAGCCTTTTGGCTACTGTTCAAAAGATTAAAGGATTATAGAGAAATGAAAGTATGTTTGAACAGAAATCTTTGGTCTCCACCCACTGCATAGTTACTGGCTATGCACCCACCAATATAGCATGTGGGTCATGTCACTGACCCACAACTGTTGGGAAAGGGTTAGTGAGTCTGAGTGGAGGAGGGCTCTAGGTCAGAAATGTAAGACAACCTGAACCATATTAGAATGTAGATCCTATTTGATTTTAATGTGTTGATGTATTAATTTGAAGAAATAGGTAAGCATGTATGGTTTTTCAAATGTGTGGCTCAGTATGTGGCTCACAGGGATTCTTAAGTTCAGGCTAGTGAACCTTATTTTTATCTGAGTTTGACAGCACTGTTCTAGGTTAACTGTGTTGGGGGTAGGGATAAGAAATCAGCATTCAGCCAGGAAGGGTCTTCCAGCTGCCCATAGGAGTAGAGCAGAGAGTGAGGAATTGGGTGGGGATAGGGAAAGGAAAGATATCTGGCAAAGATTGCTGCTGCTGGATCCTTAGGTACCAGTTGGCATGTGGGCAGCAGGCAAGATGAGGCAAGGGAGGGGAAGATTTCAGTTTTTGCAGTGTCTGCTCCTGATAGATCCATTGTCCAACCATTGGAACCCTCAGGAGCAGCAGTCTGGGGAACTAGAGAGGAAGACTTTTGGAATGATGTGTAAAGATTAGAATAATGTGTAAGGATTGAATGAATCATTCACCATACCTCACTTAAAAGTAACTGATCTTGTACCCTTGGACATCATCTTCCAGCACCCCTTTCCCTTTGTCCCCACTGTAAGAGGGAAATTTAGGGCATTTTATAGATATATATAAAACGTGGCCGCCAGGAATCAACAGTTCAGATTGATTCCATAATTAAATCAGACCCAAGTGATCATCTGGTTGAGGCAAGTTTATTTACAATCAGGAAGGCAAAAGTATAGGAATAAAGAGAAAAAGGAGAGTCTAGTCCAGGCCAAAGGCCTGGACAGAGAGAGAAGGTTAAAAGGCTAAAGAAATGAGGCTGCAAGCCACAAGGCCTAACAGCCAGTTGGGCTTGTGCCCGCTTTAAGGCAGAGTTTGGAAGCGGCCCAGTCAGGCCAAGGAAGTCAGCCTAACTTACCCACGTGACAATATAGAGCGTAATCTGTCTGTGGTCTCAGGAGATGCTTCTTCTTCCAGTTCGAGACAGCAACTGCCCCCACAGGAAGTTCACTAACTTACTTAAAGAGATAGTGTCTTTCATCACTTCCTGTGGTCCACCTCTAATTCAAATGGACAAATGGCAGTTTCTACATTGATTTGGACAGTCCCTTATTCTTGATTTGTTACTTATTGTCACGTGTGGGTAACTCGTCTCCCCTCCCCACTAAGGGAGGTGAGAGTGACATCATTAGCACGCCTGGGTTGAGTAGATTTTTGACTATTAATGGGATTGAGCTAATTCTATTTACACAATCCCCCCTGATGATCATATTGGGTGCCTAGTCACCCCAAGTGATCATGTTACACAAACATCTTCTACCACAAAGGTCCTTCTAACTACAATAGTTAGAGATAAGAGGGAAATGGAAAAGAGAGAAAGCAAAACCAATGTTTTGCTAAGCGCGTTGACAAGAAACCAATTGGGGGCAGTCCCCAATCGGCATATCATGTACAATTAAAGTAGCTGTTCAAAACCCATCAGTCCATTCATTAATACCCAAAGTTCATTCTGGATCACTTGATGCAACAAGCCCCATCAGTTCAATCAATTGCAACCCAAAGTTCATTCTGGATCTCTTGATTAAACGTAGGTTCTTCAGGCATCTCTCTGCAAACAGTTCATTTTCTGGATTAAGGAATCAGCAAGTTTTCTTTCCCTGGGAAAGACAGAGGGAGTCACTTTACTGATTCAGTTTTATCTGAAATATATTCATGCCTGGGGATAACTCCAAAATTCCATGTACCATATCACCCCCAGAGCCCAGGCCAAGTTGAACGGATGAACAGAGAACTTAAAACCATGATTGGCAAATTATGTACTGAGACATATCTAAAATGGCCTGAAATTCTCCCTCTAGCTCTATTTTATCTTAGAAGCAGACCTAGGGGAGATCTACACATCTCACCATATGAGATGCTTTTTGGACATCCTCCTATACAGGCTAAACCTTTTTCTCCTGCATATACATCACTATTAGGAGGAGATACTTCTATTGCTTCCTATATACAGGAATTGCAACACAGACTGCGTGAACTCCATGAATCTGGAACTGCAGTACAAGCAGGACCAATAGACTTTTCACTTCACGACCTGAATCCAGGAGACAAAGTGTATATAAAGAACTTCCAGCACACTGGGGCAACCCAGCCTTCGTGGGATGGCCTGTTTGAAATTTTAATAACCACCCCAACAGCTATAAAGATCGGAGAAAAGGACTCTTGGATTCATTGCTCACATGTAAAGAGGGCATCTTCTATTGAACCTGATTGACTGTTTCCTGTTACCTGCATTGGAGATAACAGTTCATGGACTCATGGATGTTAATTTGGAATCATTGGTTTGTCTTGATTCTTTCCCTGATTTTATTTTAATTTTCTTATAGATTTTCCTAATATCTTTTAATAGAATAATTGATATTTTTGTCTTTTTCTCATTTCTTGTACTTGAGTACATATAATCACTTAATTTTTTCATTATTTTTTGCAATGCTATAATTTTAATATATATATATATATATATATATATATATATTTGCTGTAATATTACTGCTTACTCACAAGGTTTAGACTCCAAGAACTTGCCATACATTGTTAAATGTTATGGGACTGTGATTAATGCTTCTGTCTAATTCCAGGAGAAGGGAACACAAGAGCCATTAATAGTGCTAACGAAAGCACAAAGTCATGAAGACCAACTGACAAATCCAATGGGATTTCTGAGAACATCTGCACAGTGCCAAGGAGCACAAGGTTAAAGAGATCATACATATACAGGTGGGATTGAGGTACTCCCACGCCAATGCTGAGGACTTGAACTCAGTGTAAGAATCGAAGCTGCGACGCTTAACATATGTTAAGACGTAGGACTCTCCGAACTACACTGCCAGTCAGGTACTGCAGGTTGGCTATTATCTGGCTCACCCATATATTCCTGAGAGTAAAGGAAATGACAGACGCTTCCCTTGCATTTAAATCTGGTCCTTTTTTCTCTCTTATAGAATGGCAACTTCCTGTAGTCTTAGCTGCAAATGGGTAAGTGCAGTATTACTGCATTGTATCCTACAGACTAGTAGGATGGAAATTATAATTGATTAGACCCTAATACAAGGGCCTGTTATAATTTTATTTTGTTTTCTTCAAAAAAAAATTTTATGTACATAACTTTTGATATTTTGATTTTGATTTTAATGCCTTTCTTTTTCAAAAGCTTCAATTTTCTTCTATTTGATTTTATATTTTTTTTCTTTTTTCTTTTGAATTTACTCATACAACCCCATGACTCAACTGTATATATTGAGCTGATCTGGGTATTTCTTTCTAAATACCCACGTCAGGGGGGATTGTATTTTTATGAAATCCAAGATTTATCGTATTTTATTATATCCAAGATTTAATTTTTGGTTGTGTTTGAGAAAAATTCCCAGGGAAAGAAAACTTGCTGATTCCTTAATCCAGAAAATGAACTGTTTGCAGAGAGATGCCTGAAGAACCTACATTTAATCAAGAGATCCAGAATGAACTTTGGGTTGCAATTGATTGAACTGATGGGGTTTGTTGCATCAAGTGATCCAGAATGAACTTTGGGTATTAATGAATGGACTGATGGGTTTTGAACAGCTACTTTAATTGTACATGATATGCCGATTGGGGACTGCCCCCAATTGGTTTCTTGTCAACGCGCTTAGCAAAACATTGGTTTTGCTTTCTCTCTTTTCCATTTCCCTCTTATCTCTAACTATTGTAGTTAGAAGGACCTTTGTGGTAGAAGATGTTTGTGTAACATGATCACTTGGGGTGACTAGGCACCCAATATGATCATCAGGGGGGATTGTGTAAATAGAATTAGCTCAATCCCATTAATAGTCAAAAATCTACTCAACCCAGGCGTGCTAATGATGTCACTCTCACCTCCCTTAGTGGGGAGGGGAGACGAGTTACCCACACGTGACAATAAGTAACAAATCAAGAATAAGGGACTGTCCAAATCAATGTAGAAACTGCCATTTGTCCATTTGAATTAGAGGTGGACCACAGGAAGTGATGAAAGACACTATCTCTTTAAGTAAGTTAGTGAACTTCCTGTGGGGGCAGTTGCTGTCTCGAACTGGAAGAAGAAGCATCTCCTGAGACCACAGACAGATTACGTTCTATATTGTCACGTGGGTAAGTTAGGCTGACTTCCTTGGCCTGACTGGGCCGCTTCCAAACTCTGCCTTAAAGCGGGCACAAGCCCAACTGGCTGTTAGGCCTTGTGGCTTGCAGCCTCATTTCTTTAACCTTTTAACCTTCTCTCTCTGTCCAGGCCTTTGGCCTGGACTAGACTCTCCTTTTTCTCTTTATTCCTATACTTTTGCCTTCCTGATTGTAAATAAACTTACCTCAACCAGATGATCACTTGGGTCTGATTTAATTATGGAATCAACCTAAATTGTTGATTCCTGGCGGCCACATATTTTTAATATATATCTATAAATACCTAAATTTTATTCCTTACACCATGCTTGTGTACTTACATATTGTTTATAAGCTTGCTGTAAGCCTGCCCTCGCTCTCTTTTCCTGTTTGTGTGCCTGGGAAAGCTGGCTTTACTCAGTCTTTTACTTTTTACTTTCATTCCTTTTATTTTAGTTATTATTAATAAATCTTATTAAATATAGTACTTTGAGTATTGTATATTAATTTTTAAGCTTACATAACTAACAAAAAAGAACCAATAGCTAGATGGCTCAGTGGATTGAGAGCCAGACCTAGAGATGAGAGGCCCTGGTTCAAATGTGGCCTAAGACACTTGCTAGTTGTCTAACCCTGGGCAAGTCATTTAAACCCCCATTACTTAGTCCTTACTGCTCTTCTTCCTTGGAACCAATACACAATATTAATTCTAGGATGGGAGGTAAGGTTTGTTTTTTTTGTAAGTAAATATCAAAAAACTCTGGGCATGACATTTTTGTAAAGGTGGAGTTCCATTGATTTATCCAAGCTGCTTAAAAATAATTATCTTTGTTTTGTGAGAACAATTCTTGTTTGAAGCTCCAAACATGTTCAAGTAATTTGTAATTAAAGTGCTCATATCATGAATGTTCCTGCAGATGGCAAGGTGAAGTTCTAAATCTTCACCTTGGTCAGAGTGGATACTGAGAGGGAAGCTATTTTGAGATAAACATTTGTCCTATGATACATTTGCTATTTTAGAATCTTTTTGATTCTTGATTAGATATGCTTATATATACCTGGCAAAATGGTTAGAGGCCGCACAAAGATCTTGTTTATTTGATATGAACAAATGACTTCTGGGTCCACAAACAGTCTGGTACTGAGCTACTCTCTGTTCTTCATTTTATTACTGTGCTCACTACCTTGGAGATATTTCCTCCATATATAGCAATTGAGGGTTAATGGGGATTATAGTAGGACCTCGTCAAAGCTGCCTTTATTGCCCTTGGTATTTTGGAAAAGAAAGGAGAAATCTTATTGGAAGTTAGAGGGAGAGAAAGGATGAAAGAATTCCCAAAGAAATTGAAGTCTTGCTCTTCAACCTTCTTACAGAACACATAGAGGGATGGTTCCTTCTAATGAGAGATTCTCATTGCTAGTCATCTTTGACCTGGCCCTCATCACTGGTAATCATTCGCTTATCCAATCAAAAATTATTTCCTAAGCATGGACTATAGTCCAGGGATTCTGCTCAGTGCTAGGGAAACAAGGACAAATAAAAGCAGTTCCTGTCCTCAAGGAACTTTCAGCCTGATAGGGGACAGAACACATCTATAAGTACGTAAAGATAACTTACAAAACTGATGCACAGTAACTTTTTTGGAAAAGGCACCAATGGAGGGAGACAAAAAAACCTTCATGAAGAAGGTGGCATTTGAACCAAATTTTGAAGGAGACCAAGGATTCTAGGAGTCTGAGGTAAGAAGGAAGTGCATTCCTGGTATGAAGGACAACATGTTCAAAGGTACAAAAAAAAAAAAAAATTGGAGTGTTGTGTGTGAGAAACAGCAGAAAGGTCAGCTCGATTAAACTGCAGAATAAATGTTGGGCAGCAGTATTATATAAAACTGGAAAGATAGGATGAGTCCATGTTGTAATGCCAAACAGAGAGAGGAACTTATATTTGATGTTAGAGGAAATAGGAACCACTGGAATTTATTGGGGAGGGGAGTGACATGACTCAACTTGGGTGGTAACTGTGAGTGGAGAGGAGCAGTTAGTTGCCTGAAATGCTATGGAGATAGAAATGACAAAATTTGGTAATAGATTGGAGATGAATTCTGGATAATTGTAAGAAGTTAAAGATGACACCAAAGTTGGAGATGAGGGTTGATTAAGAGTAAAAAGTTAAGGATGACACCAAGATTCTGAAACTAAGTGGCTGAAAGGGAAAACATAACAAGTTCTATAAGACTTGTCGAGTTTGAGATGCCTATAGGACATCCAGTTCAAAATATCAAGTAGGCATATGGGACTAGAGCTCAATAGAGTCATCTGCATAGAAAGCATTATTAAACCCAGGGGTGGGACGGGGTTCAGTAACTGTTCAGGAACTCCCCAATGTTTTCTTAGCTAGGACACATATTCTGCTCCAGGGAATTTCTCTGGACCAGCAAATCAGGGATTTCCCTGTTCACCTCCTACCCACACATGTTATGTCATTAAGACCTTAACATTGGTTTATGAATTTGCTCCCAGTGGAACAACCAAGTGAGTATAGAATCCTGAAGGAATGGAACGTTTTTATTTTTTTCAAAGTTTTTTTTTGTTATTCTGAACTTGACAAATACTAATAAAAACCAATATTCCCATCTATAATGAAGAATAGCAAGAGAGAATTGTATCTGAAACCACAAAGCTACATTACATTTAGTGTGTTTTTTTTTAAAGTATATATGTTTTGCATGATAATACATGTATAATCCAGATCTAATTGCCTGCCAACACTGAGAGGAGGAAGGGAAGGAAGGGATAGAGATAAGTTTGATCACATAACTTAGAAAAACTTGTGTGGAAAATTATTATAACATATAATTGGTAATAAATAAATACATATACATATACATACATATATAAACAGATAGGCATAGGAACACTAATAAATACATAAATGAATGAATAAAAGAATATAATAAATTCAGCACATTAGTTTCAAAGTTTTCCTGCTTGTTTGGGATTCCCCTGAACCTCTTGTTTTCTTCCCTGCATTGTTTTGTTTTGTTTTGTTTTGTTTTCTCTTCTTTCCTCTTCTTTTCTTCTCTTTTCTTTTGCCTCCTTTTCTTTTCTCTTTTCTCTTCTCTTCTCTTCTCTTCTCTCCTTTTCTTTT
>NC_058131.1:473367547-473493320 GCF_016433145.1 Gracilinanus agilis | reverse complement strand
TCTTTTCTTTTCTTTTCTTTTCTTTTCTTTTCTTTTCTTTTCTTTTCTCTTCTCTTCTCTTCTTTTCTTTTCTTTTCTTTTCTTTATTTTTGAACTCTTACCTTCCATTCTTACATTCCAGAAGAATGGTAAGGGTTAGGCAAAGGGGGTTAAGTGACTTGCCCAGGGTCACACAACTAGGAAGTATCTGAGGTCAGATTTGAACCCAGGACCTCCCATCTTTAGGCCTGGCTCTCGGTCCACTGAACTACCCAGCTTCCCCTTTTCTGAATTCTTTTAAGCGTTTTATTTACATTATTTTCTTTGACCTCACTCCCTAATTCTCTCCTTACAATGAAAAGACAACCTGTCCCTTAGAACAAATAGGCATAGTAGAACTTTTAAAAATTAGGTTTTTAGGGTAGAAGGAAGGAACAAAAGTTTGGAGGCACTGCCTTTGGAAGGCATTGAGCACTTAATGTGATAATACTTAGTGTCTCATGATTGTAGTGGGCAGCTAAGAGAAAAATGCCACCGGAAGAACAAAACTGCAAGGAAGGGTAGGGAAGTACTGAAGATAAGTTGTTTATTCCACAATTTTGCCTTTAGACAAGCCAGTTTGAGAGTTCATTTATGATCCAATAAAGGGCTTAGGTCCCATACACCATAGTATATCAAGGCTTCAGAGGAGTTAGGACAAATTCTTTCAAACAGACAATCTTTTTTTCTTGACAGTCCATCTATTACCAAGCCTACTGGCTAAAAGATCTCTCCAAGTTCCATCAGTGAATGTCAGAAACAGCAATTTAAACGAAATAAAAGGAAAAGCTTTGTCTTGGTCCTGTACAAGTCTAGCTCCACGTATCAGAGGACTATGGTTTCTCAAACCCTTTATGAAAGGTATATTGATAAATAGTTCCAGACCACAACGTTTTACGCTTCTTTCCTTTATAAAACTTAGGAACAAAACTTAGGAATAATACTGAGGTATGTGGTTGAAGAGTGGTGAGCAGTAGAGGGCTCAGAAGGGAAAGGCCTTCGAGTGTGGTTCAAATAACTAATGAATAGTTTGCATTTTGGTTTGTGACTGTGGTGATTGCTTTCTTCTCTGCCTCTCAAGTTATGCTTTTCAGAGCAAAGTCAGCAATTTTTCTCTGAATGGTCTCGCCGTACATGCAGCTGTTGATTTCCGTCTGCCCAAAACTACGTGATAGTCTAAATCCTAATTCATTGTATCTTTACTACAGTTTCCCCACTGGCTATTCTTAGAACTGCCTCTGCTACTATTTATTCACCATTCAGACACTGTTGCATGATGAATGTTACACATCATTATGATGTTTTCTTCACATGACTGCCTCTGAAAAATGTGCGTGGTTTGAATGTCGCTAGAAATCCTGTGGTCTAGAAACCCAAGTTTCTTCTTGATATTAAATATCTCAACTCAGTGTCACTGATGAAATTTGTCTTGAAGCTAAAGGAAATATATAGAATTAATCAGGCAGCCATATCCTTGTAAGTTGAAGATTATCTTGGATAAGATGCATGGTCTGGTTTTGAAAATACTGATGCTATAATTTAAAAAAGTTGTGTTTGGTTTTTTTAAACCCTTGCCTTCCACTTTAGAATCAATACTAAGTATTGGTTCCAAGGCAGAAGAGTGGTAAGGGCTAAGCAATGAGGCTTAAGTGACTTGCCCAGGGTCTCTCAGAAGTATCTGAGGCCAAATTTGAACCCAGGACCTCCCGTCTCTAGGCCTGGCTCTCAATCCACTGAACTACCCAGCCTCTCCCCAAATTTTTTCTTAATTGGTGGAAAATGAGGGGGTGTCTCAATTGGGGAATGACTGAACAAATTGTGGTATCTGTTGGTGATGGAATACTATTGTGCTATAAGGAATGATGAATTGCTTGATTTCTGTAAGAACTGGAAAGACCTATATGAGTTGATGCAGAGTGAAATGAGCAGAACCAGGAGAACATTGTACACAGTAACTGATACATTGTGGGACAATCATATGTAATCGACTTTGCTACTGATAGCGATGCAATGGCCCAGGACAATTCTGAGGGACTTATGAGAAAGAATGCTATCCACATCAAGAGAAAGAATAGTTGGAGAAGAAATGCAGAAGAAAACATATGATTTATATCTGTTTATATGGGTATATCATTTGGGGGGTTGATTTTAAAAGATTATTTGGTTATAAAAATGAATAATATAGAAATAGGTTTTGAGTGATAATATGTATATAACCCAGTGGAATTGTTTGTCAGCTCTGGGAGTGGGGAGGGGAGAGACTATGAATTATGTAACCATGGAAAAACATTAAAAAATTGTTTTTTAATTATATTAAAATTTTTTCTTAATTGGGAGAAATCAAGCAATAATTAATTGGGTTAAATGGGTTCTACATGTTATTTGCTTTGAATAGAGAAACTTGAATTTTCAAGCAATTCTCTCCTTACCCATATTTTGTTATAGTACTATTAATTTTTTGCTTCTTAAAGAAATTTTTTTTAAATCAACAAAAATCTGTCTTTTATTTTTTTTAAAGAAAACTCCTATCTCTTCTCCCTATATAATATTGTTAACATCTGAAACACATAAGGGCACCCTCAACTTACAGAATGGGCTCCTCAGATGCACCTACTTCATGTTCAAGATGTTTCACGAATGCACACAAAATCATATATCCTGAGTTTACCTTTCATAGCAAGAGTTCTGAATACAAATTTTAAAAAAACAGTTGACCAAAGAACAGAGTTGGGCCAAGGCAAAGGTATTTAAATAGGATAGTAAGGAAAATGTTTTATAAATTGCTCCATAAACTTGGAACATACTTTCCCACAAATACAGACACTATCAATGGGAAGAGTGGTCACAGGTAAGGAACATGTATGTACTTAAGAAACTCTGAGGCTGGACAGAACACATCTTTTTGTTTGTTCAGAATTTCATTCCTGAGAATTTCCATCTTCTGTAAAATTTTAGTTTAAAAGATCCTCACTATTCTTTCTCTAAATTTTTTTTTTGGTGATTTGCTCTCCCTAAATCTAGGCTCCAAGTTAAACTATGACAGTTTTGTGGGAGCCTGTTTGAATTAAAGCCAAATTCCTATGTATCAGCACAGATGGGAGCATCCATGCTTATATAATGAAAATGAGCTCTTCTTTCTAAAAGTTTATAAGCTAAGATGCTAGTAAATGTTTATTATTATCTAGTATTTAGATATGTTGATAACATTCAATTGGACTTGTATGATTTCAAATTGTTTCTGAAGAACTCTAAACACATTGGCTAATGATAAAATTTCTCTATTTATTCCTGATTAAAAACCTTAAAATGAGATGACACTTATCTCCAAGGAAAGTCAAGAAGAGCATTTTTCCTTTGATTTTTCAAGAAGCCAAAATATCTGCACCTATGATATCATTTAAACTTAAATCCTGCTTTACTTCATTGTACTTTATCCTTTCAATTAGAAAGCTTGTTGGTTTCAATTATTTATTTTCACTTGAGAATAATGCTTCTTTTGACAAAAGCCCTTTTAAGACCTACTTTTACTGATTAAGGCACTCAGAACTTTGATTTTCTAGGCCTTGACAGACTATATACTTAACTGACAGAATAAAAAGTGAAAATGATTTGTCATTGATCTGTGCATCATTCATAGCAATCTATGTTACTTTTAAACCTCTTGAATTGATAGGAGTGGAAATATTCTGTGCTAGATAATGTTAATCTTTCTATAGATGAGAAAATTAAAAGTCATAAAATGACTTCTATAGACAGAATGCAAAGATGGCATTTGGATTTTATTTTTCTTTAATTAAGAATTCCTTTTCTTCTCTGGCCATCTCATTATGATCAATAAAGCAGAAGATATCCCATGATTATCTTGATATGCAAGCAAAGATTGCTAATGAGCATTATAGAAAGTAGATTTTCGCATGAACAAGTATTCCTTCCACATTGTTGGGATTAGGGGAATGGTTCCCCTGTGGTTTGGAAAATGTGTAAAGTTTTTTGGCCCTCCCTTCTGTAATGCAAAAGATGCAAGAGAGGCTTTTGCTCTTGCAGGGGGCCAACTGAACACTTCTGGCAGTTAGAAGTCTTAGAATTCTGAGAGAGTTCAGTTGGTCCCTGAGGTTTGAACAGAGCGGAAGGAGTAACTAGAGCTCTACTTGGCTTTCGGTTTTTGCTTTTGGCCTGTGCTTTGTCTCTGGACAATTTGAACCTAGCTAATTTCTCTGGACCTCTCCCTTACCTTCTCCATATTATTTCCCTAGTTTCCCTGCCTGTTTTCCTGGGGCTCTAGGAGACAGGGTGGCTTTTGGGTTTTTAGTGAATAGACTTGTGGGTTTAGTTTTCCCCAATAGGCAAGTAGGACATCCTTGAATTCAAACTATTCCTTTAGTATTCCCTCTACTTTAAGAGCAGCCAAATCTTCCCCAGCTGAGAGAAGCAGGTCCTTTTCTCACTCTAACTCTTTCCTGTGACCCTCCCCCATCTTTAGTTTCTCCCCAGCTGCTGTTAGAAACCCCAAACCCCTCTCTCCTTCCTGATCAACCCTGAACATTAATAGATCTCTTTGTTACCTAACCAAACCCTCTGAAGAATCATTGTGTTGAATAATTAGGCAAGGATTGAAGGGGAAAGATTTTTTCTCTTTATTTCTTGAGGGAAACTGGAGGCATCCATCTTGGGAGGAAGTAGTTGCCCAATGCTTCCTCCTGAATCCTTTCAGTTTCACTTACAAGGAGGAGTCTTGTGACTCCTCCTTTGAGGACTTGAGAAACTGACAAGAAAGCCCTCAAGTCAGATTCAAACCACTTCTGACTGGCCCTATTCCTTTTGTCTGTAGAAGTACCTTTCCTGCCTGGAACGGTTCAGCCTAATACTCCCAATATCCTCTGTCTCTAGCTTGGGTGTTTAGTCTGTGTTAGCTGCCTCTCCTGAACACCTCACCCTGTACCCTTACCATCCTAATATTGCCTTTGTCCATTTCTCCCTAAACTCAGCCTTCCCTTTCATTCCTCTCCTATCACCCCAATCACCTTTACCCCTCCATCACTCAGCAAGGGAAGAAGAGCACCCCCCAATTTTAGTGTACCCCCTTTTATCCATTACACTTCATAACAGAGAGGAAATCTAAGGTTTTTTTCTTTTATGGAGTATTTACAGTACTTTCTATGCATTTATGAGTTACTAAACTTTTCAAGATATCTACATTTCTGTCCTTTATGTGTCACCTGCTGGCTTTCATGTTCTTTTTGCAAACTTTAATTTTTTAGTTGTTTTGACTTTAAAAAAGAAATTGTATATATTTGTGATATTAAAAGATAAAATATGTTGATATTATGTAATATTGTGCATATATTTTACATTTCTGAGTTTCTAAACCTTTTCTGTGTCATCTGCTGGCCTTTGTCTATCATCTGTAGCTTTCTCAAAACTCCCAAAAAATTCTCATTTAATTTCTTATGTCAGCCTGTGATAGATAAAAAACTCAATGGGGAAAGTCACTATGTGGAAGGGATATCTGTATTTCCAAGTTTTTAATTCAGTTTATAAGTCACTGTTTCTGCTTAGTCTGTTGTTTTTTTTCTCAATTTTTATTTCAGATTTGTAGGTGATGAAATCCTTCCTGCAGATTCATAATAGCATAACAGAAAATTTCCTGTACCAGATTAGAATAATAATTTGTAAAGTCAATTTTTTTCTGACAGTAGCATCATGGGAAGTTTTGTAGGAGGCATCATCCAAACTCAATTGACTTTGGCATGGAACTGAATAATCTGGACCCCAGTTGTCAAATTCCATGTTGTGGATGATCTGTGTCCATCTTCTGACAGTCACTGATAGATATAGTACAAAGGGAGACTGGTGTTTAATGCTTTCACAGGGACCAAATCCTCCATCAATAAACTCTTATTGCTGCAGGAAGCTGTCAAAGCCTGTGATGTCAAAGCTTGTCATCAGTTCTGAAAACTCGCATGGCAGGTGTCAGAAGGATGGTTATTCATTCAGTTTCCCCTATGTGACTCTTTTCTCACTAGCATTCCCTTTTACTGAAATTATTGAAATTAGTATCCTTACTCTGTCCCAGGGAAACACAGAAAAACAATACAGGCTAATGGCAAGGCCACCCATAGATCTCTCACAAATTCCCAAGTAAGCCCCACATTTATATGTTATAATATAGAAACTTCCAATGAAGTCACTTCACGACCAACCAGCATATAGTGAGTTAATGTTAAAGATTTTAAAACTCTAACTCAGATTCCCATACACAGGTGCCTGCAAAAAACAGGCCAGAATAATCTCTAAGTTTCCCCCCACCCCTCCCTGATTTGGTACAGTAAACTAACATAAAAGAACAATGAATGAAATATGGAGAAATTGTCTCCCATGAAAAAGCCTGTACTATACCACTATACATCAAACACTTTGTCTCTAAGAAAAAGATGGATGGTGAGAATGGATTTCCATGCCAACTTTGTGTGTGATCTCAAAGCGTATAAAATAAACAGCCCAAAAGCTGACCAGAGCAATCTTTATGATGCCTGGCTCTGGCTGAAAACCTGATTACTCTCATTTGTCTCAGTCATGTTGCCAACACTGTCCCACCATTGAGATTTCCTAGACCTGTGGGAGTTTTTTACCCCCACACAATGCATAATTGACAACAGGCAATTTTATTAACAGTAAGAGAATGTTGAGCACCTTTATTCCCTTGGAAGCAATCTTCCATAAAAATTTGGTACTGGGATAAGAAACTAAATATTTTATTTAATGTGCATAGAAGTGACAGATCCTGGGGAACTTATAATGTAAAAAAGACATAATTTTTTAAAATGTGCAAAAGAATTACATTCAAATAACTAAGCAACTGTAAATAATACATTTCTGTCAATGCCAGATGCTGAAATTAACCAGATATTGTCCAGCACTTAAATGTTTCAGAACATAGGCAACAGCTTATCTGAAAAACAATCTGGAGGTTTTGTTGAAATGTAATCTCACTATGGGTCACTGATAAGTTGTGACAGCCCACTGTGACCTTGGACTGCATTAAAGAAGCATGACTTTTAGTCGGTAGGTCTTCTGTACTCTATCCTTGTTAGACTATATCTGTGATATTGTGCTTAGTTCTGGACACCAGAGTTTAGGAGAGACATTGCTAAGGTTCCTGCTGTCCTTGTTCTGGGGTTTTGCTGAAGAAGAATAGCTAATATTTATATAGTACTTGCAGAGAATCTAGGAGGATAGTGTGGATCTGAAGTAAAGAAGACTCATCTTCCTGAGTTCAAATCTGGTCTCAGACATTTACTAGCTGTGTGACCCTGGGCACTTAACTCTTTTTGCCTTGATTTCCTCATCTACAAAATGAGTTGGAGAAGGAAATGGCAAATCATTCGAGTATCTTAGCCAAGAAAACCTCAAATAGGGTCATGAAGAGTCAGACACAACTGAAACAACTCAACAACAGCAACAAATAGAGTACTTAAAAAGGTACAAAACATTTAAATACATTATCCTTATGATGTTGGTACTTCTTCCAACATGATTTTAAAGATGAGAAAACTGAAGCTCAGAAAGTTTAAATATCTTGCTTAGAGCCAGCACATTAACCAATATCAGAGACAGGATATGAATCCGTAGCTCTAAGTTCAGCATTCTGTCCACTTTACTAGGTTGTCTCTCATTATGAAACAAATTGATTTTACCCATTACAGTTTTGTTACATAAACTCAATCAGTGCCTTCACTGAAAATTGAGAATTCTTCTCTTCCACCTTTATCAATTCCTTAACCAATTCTCTACATTTGTTCCAAAAACAGAATTTCTTCTCTCCTTTCTAAACTTTTCTTCATCCCCTGAACAATTAGCCTTATCTTTCAATATCACTGAAAAGATTAGTATCTTCCTACATAAGCTCCCTTTGCTCCCTGCTTCTCTTTCTCAAAATTTCTTAGCACTATCAACTACTCACTGTTTACTCTTCCCCTCTAATCCCCAAAGAGGTATCCTTAATTTCATCCTTTTCCTAAGAAACATACAGGTTTTACAATCCTTTTCCCCTCCTTAACCCCTTCTATCCCATCCAGTTTCTAACCTTTTTCCCCTCTCCTTCATTACTAAAGTTTCCTGAAAATGTTAATTACCTAACATGGTAGTTAACTAACTAACATGCACATCTAAGTAAGTAGAGCGATATTGACTGTTCATTGTTGGATCATGCCAATTTAATAAAAATGACAATATTTCTTAAGTTGTTTTTTTTAAAATTCAACACTATACCAATCAAACTACCAACAGATTATTTTAGAGAGCTAGAAAAATTGATAACAAACTGATGTCCTGCCAGGTTGGCTGTTTGGATACCCAAATATCCCCATATCTTCTTCAGAAAACTCATGCCAGATTGAATAATAATGAAAAATCTAGTGAGAAACTAAAGCAATGTACTTCTCTTACTTTTTAACTTAACAATAAAATCAGTCAGAAGCCTACATGGAATAGAAAAGGGGGATTGACAGGACATGTATAACCTGAAAGAACTTTCTGTCAGGTAGCAAGTTCTCCTGAGAAATACCTAGAGTATTCAGAAAGACCCAATGTGGGGACTTTGGAAGGATCAGGAATGGCAGCATGTAGTAATCTATCAACCAGTGTGAGCCAGTGTTCAGACTGGGATACCTAGACCAGTGACTCCATGACACAACAGTAATTAAAGGAACAAAGTAAAAAGATGGGGGGGTGGGGAAGAAAATATAAGATTCACTAACTGGGAAAATATCTCAAGGAGAGATAATTTCATACTCATTGTAATACAGAAAATCATTATACAAAAAGCCTGTAAACTGTATTTCAAGAAACTGAATTAAAACTGCGGGATCTATTAGAACCAGAAGAAAAAGTGAAAATGAAAGAATTCACTGATCATTTAAGGGAAAGGAACTCCCAAAATAAAAGTCTTAGAAATGTCAAAGCCCAAATCCAGAGCTCTCATGTCAAAGAAAAAAAAAATATTGCAAGCATCCAGCAAAGATACAGCAAGCTGCTCTCCAGGAGCTCACATTCCTCACATAGGAGACAACTTTAAATAACTAGCTACCTACAAAATACATAAAGGATAAACTGGGTATAATATTAAAGAGAAGATTAAGGAGGACTAGGAAAGACTTATTATACAAGGTGGTTGGGCTAACACTTGAGGGAAATCAGGAAGTAAAGATTAGGAGGAATAGCATTCCAGACATTCTGGACAGTCAGTGGAAGTGCTTAAAGTTGAAAGACAACGTTTTGCTGAAAGAACAACTAGAAGGCCAGTGTATTAGACTGAGGTTTATTTGGAGTGGTGTATAAGAAGTCTTGGAAAGGTAGGAGGGTACTAGGGAATAGACTGAAGGCATAGACATAATCAAAACAGAATTTCTGACCTTGGAAGAGAAATTAAAAAGGAAGGAGAAAGAAAAGAATTGAAAGAAAAATAATTAAATTTTAAGGGGATGTTTTGATTTGGGGAATGGCTGAACAAATCTGATATGTGAATCCAATGGAATATTACTATACAATAAAAATTATGACAGATAGTTTCAGAAAAACCTACATAGTGTGAACTTCAAGAGTGAATAATATCAGGAGAAGAAATTATACAAGTACATCAATACTGTAAAGAAAAATAATTTTAAATAACCTAAGAACTCAGATCAATACAATGTTCACCTATTTCTCCATAGGACTAATGATGAACTATATTATATCTTCTGACAGAGAAGTGATAGACACAAAGTACAAGACATATTTTATTTGGAGACATGACTATATTATTCAGATTCATTTTGCTTGACTTTTTATATTTGTTACGAGGATTTTTTTTCCTTTTTGTTTCTCTTGGTTTTTAATAGGAAAGGGTCACAGTAAGGCACTGGAGTTAACAATAATGATCCCCAACCCCCAAAAAGAGGTCCATTGTAACATTTCCTAAAATGCACCAAAGAGAACAAAAGAAAATACAAAACAAGACAGTTTTGAAGGTAATGTGTAGAAATTATTATATATTTTAAAAATCAAGCTATATGAAATGTAGATTCATGATTTTATATAGAATCTTATTTTATATTCTTCAATGTGTAAGGAAATCTTTTTTTGGTATTCAGAATGTATGTAGGTTTTTTTTTTTTAACCCATATCTTCTGTCTTAGAATCAATAAGGCAGAGGAGAGGTAAGAGTGAGGCAATTGATGTAAAGTGACTTGCCCAGGGTCACACAGCTAGGAAGTTTCTGCAGAAAGTTTGTACTTTAAGAAATTAATTCGAAAGACCAATTGAATAATATTAGTTTAAAAAATTCATCTGCAGGAACAAGTAGGAAAAATGGGGAAATTGTGAAAGAAGGAGCCTAGCAGGAATATACCTTAAATGAGATTACAAAGTAATCAATGACCATTTGAAAAAAAATGCACTAAATCACTAAAAATTAGAGAAATGCAAATTAAAGCAACTCTGAGATTCCACTTCATACTTATCATATTGTCAAAATTGATAAAAAAGAAAAGGATAACAGATATTCGAGCATGTGGAAAAACAGTCATGTTCATTCACTATAAATGAAGCTATGAATTGATCTAGCCATTTTGTAAAGCAATTTGGAACTATGTCCTGAAAGTCATCATAATGTGACTTTTATTGCAAATAATACTACTTGGCCTATAACCCAGAGATTAAAAAAAAAAAAAAAGAACCATGTTTGTAAAAATATCACAGCTCTTTTTTGTAGTAGGAAAAATAAAACAAAACTAAGGAAGGTCCATCAGGGTGTGATGATGAGATTAAACCTACCCTGCCCATTTTTAGATTTAATGACCAAAGGTGTAAATACCACCATTTAATTCACAAGTAGGGAAGTCTGTAACTCAGGTGTGTGGAAAGTGAGTGATGAATCAGCATTTGTTTTGATTGGACACATAAATTAAGAGGAAAGCACAGGAAATGATGCAAAAAGAAACACCTTTAAAAGGGAGTGACAACTTCCTGTAAGTGAATTCTTGTTTGGTTTCTGGAATTGGAGCTTGAGTGCTCTTCTCTTTGGCCTGGAACTGGACCTGGAGGAGCTCTGGCTGGGACCTTGGACTTGGTGAGACTGTTCTTAAATCTCTCCCTTAGAACTACAAGTGGTGAGTGAAAATAGGCTGACTCCCTTAGCTTCCCTGGAGGTACTAGCCTCCAGAGGGGCCCTTGATTGGGAGAAGCCCTTGATTGGGAGGAGCCCTCCTGGCTAAAACCCTTCTTGAATGACTTTTAGGCTCTCTGGCTGGGACATCTGGAGCCCTGCCAGAGTAAAGCCAGGGATTGAGCACATAGTCTAGCTTGTTAAGCTAGATCTCTTACTTTACCCTCTTCTCATCTCTCTACTTCCACTCTCTCCTATATTTTATAAATAAATTACTAAAAAATTATTTTGGAATTGTTATTTATTCAATTCCTGGTGACCAATCCTTTTTACTATTCAGTCCAAACAAAACCATATTTTTTTTCCCCTTTTACATGGGGAATGGCTGAACAAATTATGGTATCTAAATATAATGGAATATTATCATGCTATTAGAAATAAATGAAAGTAGTAGATGCAGAGAAGATTAGGAAGACTTAAGTGAACATACAAAGAGGGAAGTGAGAATAACTAGGTGAATAATTTGTATAATAACAACATTGTAAAGGAAAACAACAAAAAAGTCAGAAACTCTGATAAATGTAATATCAGGTATGATTTCAGGGCAATTAAGATGAAGCTTTGTTACCCATATGTTGCCAGAGAGTTACTGGATTCACGGCTTATATTGAGAAATATTTCTGAATGTGGTAAATGCACGAATTTATTTTGGTTGACTATTTTTATTTGTTCTAAAGATTGATTTTTTTTCCATCAAGAAAGATTTGGATGGAAAAAGGCAACTACTGATAAAGAAAGAGAAAAAAAAGAAAATAATTGAAATATTTTTAAATGCATAGAAGAGATTAGAATACTCAAAAGGAGACACAAATAAGCAGGACAACTTTGAAAATTATAGGTTGAATTTAGTATATGCTTCTTTTAAAAAGCAAACTTTATGCTAAAGAAAGTCATGGTCTTACATATAATCTTCTCTTTCCATTCTGTATTATATATACAAATATCCTTTTTTGGGGAAGTATGTGAATTTCAGAAATTAAGTTAAAAACAAAATATGTGACAAAATTATCACAAAATATGTGACAAAATAATCATGATAGACCAAGAAAAAGTTTTGGAGGAATAACAATGATGAAATAATTATAGCATTTATATAAAGAACATTTTAAGGTTTGCAAAGTGATTTACATATTATCTCATTTATTAAATTGATCAGATATAAGGTCGCACTGTATTTTAAAAAAAGAATATTTTATTTTTCCCTAATTACATGTAAAAACAATTTTTAACATTCATTTTTTGAAACCCTTACCTTCTGTCTTAGACTTAATATTGTGTATTGATTCAAAGCAGAAGAGCAGTAAGGTCTACCATGGGGGTCAAGTGACTTGCTCAGGATCATACAGCTAGGAAGCGTCTGAGGTCAGATTTGTACCCAGGACCTCCCATCTCTGGGCCTGACTCTCAATCCATTGAGCCACCTAAGTGCCCTCCACCCACATTCATTTTTTAAAAATCCGAGTTTCACATGCTTTCTCTTCTTCCCATTCTCCCTCTCTCCCTCCCTCTCTCTCTCATCTCTCCCCTCTCCCTGAGACAGTAAGCAATCCGATATAGATTTTACAGGTGCAATCATGAAAAACATTTTCCCATAGTAATCATTTTGTGAAAGAGATCTCAAATAAAAAAAAAAGGAAAAGAAAAAAGAAAGTGAAATTTAGTATGTTTTAGTCTGTATTCAGTCTCCAACAGTTCTTGCTTGGAGGGCAGTTTGCATTTTTCATCATGAGTAGGATTGTCTTGGATGCTGAGAAAACTTAAGTCATTCACAATTGTTTATCAAAAAAATGTTGCTGCCACTGTGTACAATAGTCTTCTGGTTATGCTCACTTCACTTTGCATCAGTTCATGTAAGTCTTTCCAGATTTTTCTGAAATTACATTGTTTGCCATTTCTTTTTTTATTATTTCTTTTTATTTTTTAGCATAATAGTATCCTGTCACATCCATATATCAGAACGTGATCAGCCACTTGATGGACAATTCCCCAATTTCCATTTCTTTGCTACCACACAAAGACCTGCAATAAATATTTTTGTACAAATAGGTTCTTTTCCCTTTTCAAAAAAATCTCTTTGGGATACAGGCCTAGTAACTATATTATTGGAACAAAGGGTATGTCCTTTGGGCATAGTTCCAAATTTCTCTTCAGATTAATTAGATCAGATCGTAACTCCACCAATGGTGCATTAGTGTCCCAATTTTCCCACATCTCCAACATTTATCATTTTCCTTTTCTGTCATGTAAGACACTTTGATAGATATGAGATGATACCTCAGAGTTGTTGATATGAGATGATACCTCAGAGTTATTTTAACTTGTATTTTTTAATCAATAATGATGTAGAGTATTTTTCATATAACTATAGATGATAGCACTGTATTTTGAAAACCATACATGATGTTGGAATGTATAAATAAAAATATCTTCATATACAAAACACATAGCATAGTGACTTACATATTGGCACAAATCACTTGTTAATTTGAAAATGTATTAAATTGACATATCCATATTCTCTTTCTAATCTCAGCACATTGTGATTAAAGGCACATCTTTATGTCACAGTGATGTCGATCTAGTGAGCAGGCAGGCAGTTCTCAGTCATTCATACCTATAACATTTTGTGGGCTTAGTCCCTTCTTTTGTATGGTTTTTTTTGACCCACTCCCTTGGCCCTTCCCTTTTGAGGAATGGCTTTCCTTTCAAACCAGGCTGGCAGAGGGTAAAAAATGGTAGATGTAGGCCTGTTTTAAAGCCATTTCATTCAGATGCTGCCTCCATTGTTGCTATACTGTAAATAAAATAAAAATATTCTCTTTGTCCTAGAAAGTTGTAAAAATAGTAAAATGCAAATAACAATCTTCAGATCTATCTCTTTTTTTCTCCCAGGTCCTCCCCCATTACTTTTCTCAGGGCTTCAGTCAAACAATAATATACACAGCTTTTATGCTTCATATATTTTATTGCATTTTTTGCCAATTTAAGAGATAAAAAAAGTGCTTAAACACAGAAAAGTAACCTTGCAATCTTATTGAAAAATGCAAAAGTAAAGGGGAGGTAGGCCTAAGAATCAGAGTATACCCCCTCTGCCATTTCCACTATCAGGGCAAAGTTCCCTGGGGAATGGGTCAAAGAAGATGTGGGGAAACATCTCATTGAAACAGGCAGGCAACTTTTTCAAGCATCTTGATCATTTTGGTGATGACTGGAATAGATATAATTAAGAATTAAGACAGTACTACATTTGAAATTTGACTGACCAGGCTTTAGGAAGTTTGTAGCATATAGTAATAGAAAACAGTTTTCTTTTGAGCTAACTGATTTACATGGGAATTAAACTTGTGACTGATTTTACACACTAATAACTGAAATCCTGGCGTCAGGAAGACTCTTTTTCCTAAGTTCAAATCTGCTACAAATACTAGCTGTGTTACCCTGGGCAAGTTACCTAACCCTGTTTGCCTCAGTTTCCACATCTGTAAAATGAGATGGGGAAGGAAAGAGTGAGTTATTCTAGTATCTTTGCCAAGAAAATCCCCAAAAGGATCAGAAAGTCAGATATGACTGAAAAACAACTAAATGAAAATTAATAATTGAGGGAGCCACTCTAGACAAACAAAATCAACCAGAATGAGACTGAAATGAGATATTTGCTAGGCATTTTACAAACCATAAAATTTTATATAAATGCTAGTTTATATAAATGCTATAATCTGAAAAATTACTTCAGATAGCTGTGACCAACTCTATTCCATATCTCCTGAACACAAAACAAAAGATTAAAATCTATGAATCCAAAGTTATACTAAAGGAGACCTTTATTGATAGCAAAGAACATTAAACATGGAATGAAAACTAAGAAGCCCTTAGATTATTTCTAGATAGTCATTCTTCAGTATAAGACAGTGAAATAGTCATCTGTTGGAGAAGTTATAAGTATGCTTCTACCTAAAGGTAAAAGGAAGAATGTCTACATTTCCATTTTGTGAATATTTTCTCTATTATCATTTAGATTGTTATATGAATCAGTTAAAATGTGGATTAAATTATATCAATCAATCAATCAATAAACATTTATTAAGTGTCTATTATGTGCCAGGCTCTGTGTTAAGTGCTAGGGATATAAAAGAGACAAAAGAAAGCCCTTGCCCTCAAGGAATTTACAGTCTAAAGGGGAAAAAACATGCAAAGAAATACACATAAAGCCAGCAACATGCAGGACAAATAGCAAATAATTAACTGAGGGAAGACCCTGGGATTAAGAGGAGTTAGAGAAGATTTTCTCTAGAAGATGGAATTTTACTTGGAACTTAATGGAAGACAAGGAGGCAGAGTAGAGGAGGGAGAGCATTCCAGATATGGAGGACAACCAGAGAAAATGTCCAGAGCAGAAAAATGAAATGGCAAGGAGACCAGTGTTGCTGGATCAAAAAGGACATGGCAAGGAAGAGAGATATAGGAAGATTGGAAAGGAAAATTAAAAAGCTTTGAACTTTTTTAGTTCAAAAGAAGCCAGAGTATTTTGTACTAGATCCCAGAGGCAATAGGAAGTCACTTTGATTGCAAAAGGGGACTGGACTTAAGCTTTAGGAAAATTATCTTAGTGATTGAATGGAGGATGTACTGGAGCCTGGAGAGTCTTGAGGCAGCTGGCTATTGTAATAATCCAGATGCAAGGTGATGAGGGCCTGCATAAAAGTGGTAGCAATGTTAGAGAAGAGAAGGGACAAATCAGAAAGAGGTTGCAAAGATGAAATTAGCAAAATTTGGCAACAGATTGGATCAGGAGGTGTTGTGGGATAAGAGATAGTAAAGGATCCAGCATCACACTTAGGTTCAGAGACTGTGGGACTGGGAAGATGGTGTTGTTCTCCATGGTAATAGGGAAAGGTAGGAGTTGGGGCAGCTGGGTGGCTCAGTGGATAGAGATCCAAGCCTTGATATAGGAAGACCATCTTCTTCAGTTCAAATCTGGCCCAGACACTTCCTAGCCATATAAGCATGGGCAAGTCACTTAACCCTGTTTGCCTCAGGTTCCTCATCTGTAAAATGACCTAAAGAAGGAAATAGCAAAACTACTCTAGTGTCTTTGCCAAGAAAACTCCAAATGGGGTCAAAAAGAGTTGGTTGTGACTGAACAACAAAAACAGAGAGGGGAATGATTTTGTGGAAAGACAATTCATTTTAGAAATTGAGTTTAAGTTGTTTCCTGGACTTCCAGTTCTAGATGTCTAAAAGGGAGTTGAAGATTCAAGATTAGAGAAAGTGTATTTTGTGTATATTCTGATTGGAGAGTATGTTAGAGGCTTTTTTTGAGGGTTGTTTTGTAATAATTGTACCAACTATGCTACCATAGTAAATACCTGTTTCAAAAAGCTAATTAAGTCTTGCTGGCCAATTGATATCAAAGCATAATCGTAGGGAGAAGCACATAAAAGGAGACTTATGGACTATACTATTAGAAAAGATAGCTCTCTATCTTTCATGGCTACCCCTAGAGCCCTTAGAGAAGACAACCAAATTTTGGGGATCCTGCTGGCTCCTGCAAATGAGGAATGGGAAATTAACTCAAGGATGTGTGCTATAATTACATCTTTGAAGAAATGGAGCCAAAAACTCTGCACGCTAACACAGTGGGTTGGGAGGAAAATCTGTCTCAGGAGGGGAACAGCAGAAAACTTCTGGTCAGAGCTGATGGTCAGAGAAAGACAAAGATTTCCCAGTATACACTTTGAATGGGATAGCAATTATAATTGAGGCTGTGAGAGGACTTGAGCTCTCTCTCCCAGCTCATCACTTGTATCTCTTTGAATCCCTCAGGGAAGAGAGTTGGATGGAATGGGTCAAAGAACAAAAAAATTATCAATAATTTCATTAGAGAAAATGACAAAAATTAGACAACATACCATATTTCTGGGATGCAGTCAGAGTAGGGGAATATTTATATCTAAATGTTTACATTAATAAGAGAGAGGAAGAAAATATGACAATAAAAAGAATAAAAAAGAACAAATCTCCAATTAAATACCAACATAGAAATCCTGAAAATTAAAGGAGAAATTAATGAGACTAATAAATAAAAGTAGAAGCTGGTTTTATGAAAATAAACAGACAATAAAATAGATGAATCATTGATTAATTTGTTATTTTTTTTAAAGAAAAAAAAAATAATGTTTCCAGCCACCTTGACTTCTCAGAACTTCCATGAAGCATTAGCTGGATGCATTTCTCTTGGAATCCTGGCTCCAAGGTCTTCATTGCTTTAACTCCTAGGTAATAAGGGGATCACTGTTGGCATGTGAAACTAGGAATGACAAATTAACACAAAGTATTTCTAAATTACCTGATTACCTGAGTGTTTTGCACTCAAACAAGTGCCTTATTTGGTTGGTGCTTGAATGGCTTTCTTTGACCTAAGAGCAGAAAAAAAGCAAAGTAAAAGAAAATCAGCTTCCTTGGTATCAATGATATACATGAATTCTCACTTTAGCTTTCTCTAGCATGAATCCTGGAGATCACTCTTTGCTCCTTAAGGCATTTTAATTGTCTCAAAGAACTTTTCCATTCACCATGTGGTTAGCTAATCAGAACTAGTTATAGAGAGTTGTCTATATGTGTTCCATTTTTTCCAAGGTATTTCTTTTACATATCATTAGTTCCACGAGAAGTTGCTCTCTACCATATTCTAATAGGCTGAGTAAGGTGATAGTTTATGAAATGTGCCAGTCCCCAATACAATTCTATTCTGTTTTGAAAAGTTCACTATTTCCATGTAATAGGCAGAGTGTGTTTTGAGCAAATTGTTCATGTTTCTAATTCAGAGCAATCTTCTGGGTTCCCTGGAGAGGCATAAGCTCTGACTTTTCCCTTCCTTCCCCAGTAACAGACAGGAAAACATCCAAAAATAGTGAGGATTGAATAGATACTATCTCACATACAGAGATAAAAATCAGTGTTTTCCAAAATGCAAAGTTCTGCAAATTCAGTTAACTGGACATATTTCACAGACTTGCCAAAGATTATCTGAGTGTTTTGTACTCAAACAAGTGCCTTACTTGGTTAGTGTTTGAATGGCTTTCTTTGACCTAAGAGCAGAAAAAAAGCAAAGTAAAAGAAAATCAGCTTCCTATCTTACAAGGAAATCTGGTCCAAACAGAGCTTTCTAGACCACATAGAGCTATCCCTGAAGGGATTTAGGACCATAAATAGACTGGAAGTCACCCCCTCACTATTAAGAAACCAAACCATTTTGCTTTCTTAGGAGGGGTAGGGTTTCTCACTGTCTCCCTGCTCACTATAGGCCCTCCTTTCCTCTGGATCCACAGGTCAAGTTCAAATTCAATTAATTTGTAATCTCTAAAGAAAAATAAAATGAAGTTTCTTGTGCCAGAAACTTGCACAGTATTCCAATCCTATAACATATGGGACTTACTATAAAGGGATTAGTGACCTGTGGTGGATTAGAAATTACTTCATGTCTTTGCCACTACAAAAAGCGCAGCTATAAATATTTTCGTACAAGTCTGTTTATCTATGATCTCTTTGGGGTACAAACCCAACAATGGTATGGCTGGATCAAAGGGCAGGCATTCTTTTATAATATGGAGTGCTGGACATTCTCTTTATTTTTTTTTTTTAAACCCTTAACTTCTGTGTATTGGCTCATAGGTGGAAGAGTGGTAAGGGTGGGCAATAGGGGTCGAAAGGGAGGGTATGCCCTTCAATTGGGGAATGGCTGAACAAATTGTGGTATATGCTGGTGATGGAATACTATTGTGCTAAAAGGAATAATAAACTGGAGGAGTTCCAGGTGAACTGGAAAGACCTCCAGGAACTGATGCAGAGTGAAAGGAGCAGAGCCAGAAGAACATTATACACAGAGACTGATATACTGTGGTAAAATCGAATGTAATGGGCTTCTGTACCAGCAACAATGCAATGACACAAGACAGCTCTGAGGGATTTATGGTAAAGAACGCTACCCACATTCAGAGGAAGATCTGCAGGAGAGGAAACATAGAAGATAAACAATTGCTTGAATGCAGGGGCTGAGGCGGACATGATTGGGGATGTGGACTCGAAACGACCACACCAATGCAACTAACAACAATATGGAAATAGGCCCTGAACAAGAACACATGTTACAACCAGTGGAAATGTGCGTTGGCCATGGGTGAGGGGAGAGCGAGGGGGGGTGTGTGTGAAGGGGAAAGTAGGGGCATAAAGTATGTAAACAGGTTAAAAATAAATATTAATAAATGTTTTAAAAAAACAAATGTTGAAAGTAAACAATAAATGCATTTAAAAAAAAAGAAAAGAAATTACTTCATTACCCTCTGAGAGAGAACTCTCCTAAAGTCAGCTAAGTAATAAAATGGATAGAGGGTCAAACCTGAATGGGAGAGGCTCCCAAGAAAAGGAACCAAGCACTAGAAGTTGCTTATTTTGAATTTCTAGCCAAATTTCACCCTATGAATTTGCATGTCATAAGAACTTCCCAAATAAAGCAAGCAGGTCTGTTCTGTTCAAATGCAAGAGGAAATTAAAAACAAACAAACAAAAAATGGACTATTTCAAAGATTTAGCAGGAACAAACTTAGAAACATTTTCCTCAATAACTTTGGGGAACATTCTCCCTTATATTATACCACTTCAGTCTCTGAGGAAGTAGGTTCAAAACTTAGCCCAGTTTCTATATAGTATTATTCCAAAAATGTTCATGTCCAGATATAGCATGACTGCTTGGTGGGGCTTTCCACTGAGTTTGGGTTCCAAAGGACATTATTTAAAATTGTTCCTTGTTCCTATGGCCATTGATATTGGGCTAGCTGTAAAAAATAACCTGGATTCTTGTTCCTGAATTCTTTTGGTTCATTTTCTTGTGACTGGAAATTCCACTCCCTGTATCTTTAAAATGAATGAAAAAGGGAAGGATTCAGGCCTTTTCCTTGGGGTCTGTGAGAGTTAAATTTAATGGTTGGACTATAATTTTATGAAATTATGTGGTCACCAAGTAGAGAAATGTAAAGAGAGGTTTTCTATCCTATCAACCTAAATATTTACTCTGGGTCTGCTTAATCCAGGCAGAAATTAATTAGCTTTCAACCAGGAAGGCTGATGGTGAGTAATCATGAGGCCTCTTCCAAGATGGAAGCTAGTCTCTTAGGAAACTAGGAAAGGGGTTAACCTTTCAGTCACCCAACAAAGTAGTCCAGGAGTCAGGGTCTAAATTGAAGCCGAGCTCCAAGCCCACAATCCAAGTCACAGTCTCTAGCAAAGCTCCCTCAAAGACTCTCCCCAGTCAGAAGACTATCTCCAGAAGATCTCTTCAGACTATATTCTCAAAGACAATCTACTCTGAGGGAGTTCAGAACTTGCTTTTGTGGTAACTTTTTGTCCTTGCCCCTCCTCACAGGGACCAATCACAGTTTCCAAAATTGTCTAGCACTGCCCAAGGTACAGTGTTTGTGGGAACCATTCTCATCTTCTGGAGGATGAATACTCATCAAAAGGGTTCACAGATTCCTGACCTTTTGAGTTTCTGAGGGTGTAATCTCTGATCTTAGGATTCACAAGTTTGGGACTGAGTTAAAAGGGTGGAGCTTTCTAAGTAAGTGACTTGTGAGTTCTCTAAGTACCTTGCTAGCTTCTCACCTAGTACTAAGTAGGGTGTACAATCTTTTGTTGATTCAATTCAAAAGTAGACAAAGGAGAGTTAATCCTGTCTTCACAATCTAAGTAGGGATGCTTAAGTTAGAGTTAACCAAAGTGTTAACTCAAAATAGACAAAGGGAATAAAGGATTCTCTTTCACAAGTGTAAACTCAGAGAGAACAAAGAATTCCCTTTTACAGGTCACAGGCCTCAGAAAAGAAAGGTCCTACAGCTTTCCTCCTATTGCATGGTCTTTTGCTGAACATTGAGAGAAAGGATCACTAAACTCCATTAGACACAAATCTGAGAGAAAGGCTGCTGAAATTTATTTAGGCCTTTTTGAAGACGTCATTAGTTCTGACAACAGAACCATTTGAAAATGACTCTATGATTAGCTAACCAGAACCAGTCACAGAATGTTCATGAATGAAAGCTCCACACTTTTTCCTTCACAGGCTTTTACAAATTCTCCAAGGAAGCAGCTGCCCAACCTCATTCCTGTGGATAGATTACCTTAGCTGAACAAGCCGATGACACCTGTGCATGTGCTAGACCCCTATTACAAGTAAACATTCAATGCCTTCTTTTAAATAGGAGGCCATAAAGGTGACTTGCTACTAATTTTTGTGCCACTGGTGAAGTATTTGAGCTACCAATTACAGATCTGATCTGGCCCTGCTACTTCCCAGTTTTGCAAAGGAGCAGGATTTCCAGTTATCTCCCTTGACATAACTGTTCTACCATTCATTATATAAATGATGTATAGTCTTTCTATTGATCCACCTTGCATTTTCATTGTTTTGGACAGCTTGTAGATGCATATAGATGATCGTGAATTTTCCATATCCTCCTTCAAAAGATCTCTCTCCTGACTCCTTTTCTTCTCAAACCTTTGGCTTCAAGTTTTTGATGGATGCTGAATTGTTTCTTTTGTTCTCTGTACTGATTTAACTCTTTCCCCCTTAACTTTTGCCTTTTATTTTCAAATGACAATTAAGAAGAGCTAGAATTTCTGAAACAATTTTTAATTCCATACTTATTTTTTGTCCCCTTTTATAGGACAATATGGCAGTCAGATTTTTACTACATCTACCAGGTAGATATTGATGTAATCTTCTAAAGTCTTTTCACATTTCTACAAATAAGTCTCTCAAGTTGCTTCTGACATGATGATATTCAGTGCCTGTCCTTGATATTCTCTTATAGCAGCATCTTTCCTCCTTATGGTCTTTACCATGGCAATGACTATCATATATCCTGTTATGTATAAGGTCTGAAATATTTTTTATGCTTTCTGTCAAATATTGCAAGTGTGTTCATGAAGGTGATAGCTAATCTCAGCTCTTTTAAATTACTATTTTGGTATGGTTTGTTTGTTAGTTGGCTTCCTGTTATCAAAATCAAACAGATTTTTTTTCAAAATTCTGGACTAAATATGTGCATCCCCTTTTCACAATCACTTGAAAAATCTGTGTTATTTTTTCATTTGTTTCTTTTATTTTTGGAATTCTCTTTCAAGCACAACAATTTGGAACACATGTAGTTCTCTATTAGACTATTAGCAGGTGGAGAGGGGATTTTCTTCCCATTAGCACATGGTAGCAGTAACACAAGCCTGACTAGAAGAATCTGAGACTAGACTTCAAGTTCCTGGGTATCTTTTGTGCTTTATTTTTTTCCCTGATCACAGGTTTTTGAGGAAACTCCTCACTCTTCATGAACAAGGGAGCAATCAGTAGCCTTTGGTCATATATGTCCTTCAAAAAGAGTCTAGAACATGTCTCACTGGAAGGAGCCAGAATTCATACTCAGTTCCATGAAGCAGTGTAGTTGTAGGAAGTACCCCCCACTAGGCAATCAGCACCAATTTAGGAACTTCTGAGATTATGAAGTAATTGCAGATTAGAAATATTCATTTCTTCAGATCAGTATTTCTTCACCTTGTGCTTAGGGAAAGAAATGTAAAAAGAAAAGGCATTCAAGAATTTTAAATAATGTTTTAGACTTCTCTAGGCAAATACATGTTCTCGCTGCTGTGTGTGTAGCTACCATTGCTTCTTGGGAGGTGGGAAGGGAAGAGAAACTCCATTTCATTCTTGTTGGAAGTCCAAGGGAGGGAGAATCAGCAGAATCCTAAAGTGGTATGTTCATATGAGGGAGAGGTTGTTCTCCTTTCTCATATAGTCTATTGAGTGGGTAGTTCTTCCTGTTTAAATTGCCAGTCATCTTGTATATCTCACTTCTTCAATTCTTCAAGAGAACTAAGGGACCATCAAGGAGCTGCTAGTAGTGCCTGTCCTTTAATAAAGGACCAAATCATAGTGTCTAGTTAGTGGTATCACAGATATCAGAAACTAGAATCTCTATGTCCTATCCTTTATAAATAAATAAACAAACATATATGTTTGTTTATTTATTTCACAGCATAGCTATTGGATTAAATGAAATTCCATTGTAATAAGCTATGGAGTTTAATTATATACTGGATAACTTTAATGTGTTAATTATATCAAAACACTTCAAAACATAGGAGGGTTGGTAGAAATTCCTAATAGTGCTTCCACAAATACTTTTTACAGAAAATCTTTTTATGTAGGATAATATGAAATCCAAAAAGAATGAAGTATTTATACTTTGTAAATTTGGTACCCATTCTACTTTATAATAAGCATGTTGATGTTCAATCACTCAGAGAGGCTGAGAAGGCTGATAAATTTAACCAGCAAAGAGGAAGAATAACAAATTCACTTATATCAAGAAGCAAAATAAAGTTGCTAATTAAATTGCATATCAAAGTGATCTGTGTCTACATAGAGTAGTATATTTTCCAAAACAAATTATAGGACTAGCAGAGACCTTAGAAATCAATCATCTTTTCAAACCACTTATTTTATAGAAAAGGAAAAAGAAACTATGTAAATTGCCCAAGATCACTTAAATCTCATTAAACATTTTTATAAGTGTACATTAGAGCCCCAAGAAGAGGAGAGGTTCTAGATTTCCCTGGACCTGGAGTGGAGGATGACACTATAAGATTAAAATTGATATCCAAATAACTCCAAGTATTATATTTTGTAAGATTTATTAATAATCATTTGAAGTAAAGGAAAGTAAAAACCATGAGTAAAGAGCAGTTTCCTGGACTGTGAAAGCAGGAGGAGAGAGAGGGTGGAGTTACAGAAACTTTTATCTACAAAATGTAAGGAAATAATGTGGAGACAAAAGTAGGATTCTGGGAAATGAAGTTCTAGGGTACAAAATTCTAATTACACAACACCAGTGTCAATCAGGTTTCTTTTTCTTTGGCAGGGTTGTTTTGAAGCTCAAATGAGGCAAAATGATTTGGAAACTTTAAAGTGCTATGTAAATATGTAATATTTTTAATCACTTATTATTACTGCAATAATAATAATAATTGCTATTACTTTTAGTCCCTTCCCCCCTTCTTAGAGTAATTCTAGGAAAATCCCTAAAACAAAGCTAGACATGACTCATTTTTTTTGGATTTCCTCAAGACCTTTCTTCTAGGGTCTCTTCTAGAAAATATAATTAATATACGTTTGATAGGTATTTATTTCACTTTCATAGGACATGCCTAAGATGGAAAAGACTCAAAGAACAAACAAAGGAAACATAAAATATTGCAGTTATCCCACTGTATTTTCTGTGGAAGCTAAAGACAATTTTGTGGGACTACTGAAAAGGTATTTCACATTCACTTAGACCTGCATTGTCTGAAGAACTCACAGATCTCCTGACTAGTCAAGGCATGGCTTTGCTTACTGCTTCAAATCTAGTATGATATAGGTTGTGGTCATCTTCTTTCAAGAAGCATGCTGTTAAGTGTAAGATTTAAATTAATGTCCAATACTTCAAATATTATTTTTTATAAAGTTTATTATCTGACAAAACAGAACCCACATGCCTAAGTTTTTCTACCTGCTCAAAGTCCCTGCTCCACCAAAGTTGAGACAGGAAGGAAAGAGCACCAGAGGTAGAACTACACCCAATTTATATCCTGTCTACTTCAGCACATAATGACAGAAGTGAGTAGGGTGCAGGGAATTGTAATTTTTCTGGGCATTGTAGTTTTTCTTTGGATTGTAGTTTTAAGGGTAAAAGATTCTAATTACACATAAGGAAATCATCCTCTTTTTGATTGATTAATTCTTGAATCTGGAACTCAGAGAATCTTGACAATAGGACCAGTGTCAATTCTGGAAGCATCTATTTCTCAAGATCACTAGCATTTGACATGTACTAATAAAAGGAAATAGAAAGGTAGAAGAAGGCAGCCAAGGAGTCAGATTCACCTAGTCAAATATATATCTCCTTCAGATATATACTTGTATTGTAGACTGACATTGCCACAGCTCTACTAGCCTTCTTCCTCCTTTCTGTTCAAGGGACAAAAAGTATGTGCAAAAAGACTCCAAAAGAGAAGGATAGGGTTAATTTGAAAGCTTTTATAGACTTCTTTGGGGAAAGGTTTTTCCAATAAGAGTTTATTCTCCCTGCTGCTCATCTGTCAATCATAAATAAAATTATGTTTCTTGTGTTATTCTAGTAAATGTCAGCTTAATGAGAGGTGCCCCAGTCTGGCAAATTAAGAATTTCTCTTGATTGCTCCTAATACATGTGTGTCTATCTGGGCATAATCTCTGAAAAAAAAAATATAAATAGCTTATATTTTTTTTCATAAATCTGTAGTGAGTTTGTTTAAAAAATATTATTGTACTACTTTCCAAAATCATGTAAAAATTTTTACATTTATTTTTTAAAGTGTTGAGATACAAATTCTTCCCTTCTCTTCCTCTACTTTCCCACCCCTTAAGAAGACAAGCAATATGATATTGATTACATAAGTGAAGTCATACAAAACTAATTTCTATATTAGCCATGTTATGAAAGAAAAATACATGAAAAACCCCAAGAAAAATAAAGAAGGTTAAAAAATTTTGCTTTAATCTCTACTCAGTTCATTGGTTCTTTCTATGGAGAATGATGAAGCAAAATATCTTGCTCTGGATGTAAATAGCATTTTTCATCATAATTCTTGTGGAATTGTGTTAGATCACTATCTTGATTGGAATTCACATTTCTATAATGCTTTAAACAATACAAAGAACTTGTTCAGAACAATCTTGTGAAGAAAGGTAGACCAAATATTGTTAATTCTTTCTTTGTAGATGAGGAAATTGAAGCCCAATGATGGTTGAGATTTTGTTGCTTTGGAATGAAATAGAACTTTTCTAGCAATTGAAATCAGTAGAAAACAAATGGGAGTAAAGTAGCTGGTCTATAGATTTGTTATTGTATTCAAGGAATGTTCTAAGTTTCTAATTCAATAAATCTTTTTGGTCAGTTGATACTTGAATCTGGAAGTTTGAATCTGAACTCTGAAACTGAAAAGGGACTCTAGAACCAAGGTTCCTAAAGGTTTTTTTGATTTCTTCCAGGATTAGAAGTAGGTAACAATTTAACTTATACTACAACATTCCACTGGCATTTGGTTCAATGCTCTGATACACCTATATTAGATTTAAATTAGATTGAAAAAAAGTTATTTATTTACAGCAAAATAAAAGAAATGGGAATAAACTGATTTAATTGCCTTAGATGGAAATAGAGCAATCTTACCCAATGAAATAAACAGAACACATAGCAGTTAACATACATATCTTGCCTCTGTACAATTGAGATTCTTATATTTTGCTTATTTTCTTGAGTATAAGTGACCAAATGTTGACCTTTAGTTGGATGTGTTCAGGCTTAGACATGATTCAATGAATTTGAGAGGTCAGAGATCCTAGCACTTCTGGTTCAAGCTTAATGACAATGGGAAGAATTTCTGAATCTGAGAAGCTGAACAGTGAAAAGAAGAGAAGCCCAACTAAGATCTGTCCTACCTAGCCAGAAAACATGGGCACTGAGGGGAGAGTGTAAAACCAAGACACAATGTAACAATGCCTATTTAGCAGTATTACATGTTGCTTTATATTTTAATGAGGTTGAAGTCTCAATCTCTGGGGGGAGTAAGAATATAGTTATATAAATAAAGTTACTGAATACTGTTTGAAGTCTTTGTCATGGCACAATGTATTGAGCATTTCTGTGGTCATAACAGATTCATATTGTTGGTATGGTGGAGTGCTTTATGTCCTTGGCCCCACAAGTTCTAAATGCTAGAATTATGGCAGGTAGGGGGAAAGTTGGATAGGTTGGTGGCATAGTGGATAGAGTGCCAGATCTGAAGTCAGTAGGATTCATGTTCCTGAGTTCAAATATGTCCTCAGACACTAGCCTGAGTGACCATGGGCAAGTTACTTAACCTTTTTGCCTCAGTTTCCTCATCTGTAAAATGACCTGGAGAAGGACATAGCAAATCACTCCAGTACCTTTGCTAAGACAATGCCAAGAAGAGTCAGACAAGATTGAACAACATCAAGGTGGCCTAATGGAGGCTGAACATTAGACTTCAAACTCAACTTTAAAGTGGGCCTCAAACACTAATTAGCTATGTGACCCTAGGCAAGTCACTTAACCTCAGTCTGTCTCAGTTCCCTCATCTGTAAAATGGGAATAATAGTAGGACCTACTTCACAGAATTGTTGTGAGGATAAAACAAAATTTTAAGTTGCTTGAAAACCTTCAAGTGCTATATACGTTAACTATTATTACTTTTAGAATCATCAATTTAATTTGCTTGAGGAGCAAACAATTTTGGGATTTGAGCTAATGCCTTTAATTGAAGCTTCTAGTTCTTTAAGTGGTGCTGTTTCCATGAATGGCCACTTGCTAGGAAATAAAAGGCTTTACCATATTTCCTCACATTTTTATCTGTCTGTTGAGAATTTCTTTTCTGTCCCAGTAAAGTCAAGGGAAGGAAAATCTAAAAAAAGGAATGAAGAAGTGGTGATGTGTGTAGCTAGGTGACAACGTGGATGGAATACTGGCTTGGTATCAGGAAGGCTTGAGTTCAAATACTGCCTCATGTACTTTTAAGTGATCCTGAGCAAATCCTTAATCCCTTACAGCCAGTTTCCTAATCAGTAAAACAGGGATAATACAAGCACCTAATTCATAGAATTAAAACAAACAAACAAACCTCTTACCTTCTGCCTTAGAATCAATATTATATTGGTTCCAAAACAGAAGAATGGTAAGGGCTAGTCAATGGGGGTTAAGTGACTTGCCCAGGGTCACACAGCTAGGAAGTATTGGAGGCCAGCTTTGAACCTAAAACCTCCCATCTCTAGGCTTGGCTCTCAATCCACTGCTGCCCCCTAATTCATAAGATTATAGTTGAAGATTAAGGGAGAATATGTAAAGCACTTTGCAAACCTTAAAGCACTATATGAATGCTATTATTATTTTTATAATCATCTGACCTCCCTGGCTTCCTTTAAATCCAAACTAAAATCCTGTCTTTTAATGGAAGTCTTCCTCAAATCCTCTTAATTCTATTGATTTTCCTTTGTTAACCATTTCCTATTTAACCTGTGTATAAATGGTACCATTTTGTCAGCACGTTCTCTCCCTCATTAGATTGTAAATTCCTTGAAGGCAGACTGTCTTTTGCCTCCTTTTGCAACTCCAGCGCTTAGCACAGCACCTGATATACAGTAGGCGCTTAATAAAGATTTATTCATTGGTCGTCATGGTTGCATTTTTTGCTCTTAGGTGAAGTGACATCCGTCAATGTCTTCCTTCAAGGTTCACAGCGTAGGTGGTATTGGATCACTCCCAAGTAAGGCATTTCCTCTGTCCACTCGCGGAACAAAGCACCTGAATTATAGCTCCAGGCGGGTTTTGGCTAGGCAGAGCACCAGAGATTCTATACCGCGCAGAATTCACCGAAGAAAAGTAAGAGAGCCAATCTCCGGCCCTGCGGCTGGGGCAAGACGGGGGCGGGGCTGGGTGGGGTGGGGCGAGACGGGGGCGGGGCCGTCTGAGGGTGGGGTTGAGCGCCTGTGCCTTTAAGGGGCTGGTCTCCGGGTATCCGCTGTCCAGACGCCCGGGACGTGCTGCGGCTTCCTCCGCCTCCCAATCTCTGTTCCCTTCCTGCCGGGCGGCGACACTGGCACCTGAGTGACGGCGGCGGCGGCTACGCGGCGGGACAGGGCTTCCCCCACCGTTCACGAGCTTTGGGACCAACCTCGGCTCCTCCAGCCTCCGCCCCTCTCCCCCTTCACCGGTCCCGCGGCGGACGCGCACGGTGAGGAAGAGAAGTAGGGCAGGAAAAAGGCCGGGCAGGAGTCTCGGCAGCCGCCGGCCCGGGGGGAGGGAACGAGTGTGCGAGGCTACGGCCGGGCCAGGTCAGGCCGAGAATGGGGTGCGACCGCGGGGATTCCTCCCGAGGTGCGGCCCGGCCGGGCCTGCCCGCCTTAGCGGGCTCTAGGCCTTGGGCCACCAGCCCCTCCCGGCCTTCTCCCGGTACGCTGCGGCGGGCAGAGGCCCAGGCGACGCGGCCCGGCCCGGGAAGAGGGACCGGAGGTGGGGTGGGGGGCAGTGGCTCCATCCTCTGTCCTTCCCGCTTCTAACGCGCTTAGTCCCAGGGCAAGAAACCCGGGAAGGAAGAAGGTCTCTCGAAGTCGTCCCGGACTGCCCAACGGGTCTGCTGCGTCTCTTCCCGGGGCATCCCGGGAGTGTCCGAGGCTACTCCGAAAAGGGTGTTGGGGTGACTGACCAAGGCACCTATTTTTAGCCCGGCCTGAGGCCTCTCGGAGGGAAGGGGGGGATTATCGCCTGTGGCCAAGGAAGCAGGCGCTCCTCCCTCCCTGAGCAGAGCCGGCCACGCTGCTGCCATGCTGCCGGTCTCGCCCCACTTCTTTCCTATGGAGACTTCCCGGAGAAGAGCAGTCCCCGAGCCCAAGTTTTTCCCGCGCCCCCCTTTTCTCCTTCTTCTTAATCTCCCCTCCCTCCCCAACGCTGTGAAGCCTTTGAAAATCTGACCTCTTTAAATAAATGCAGTCTGTGCTGGGGGAGCCTTCGGGGTGGAGGAATCTTCTTGAGATCTTTTTTGTAGGCCAATTTTTTTTCTCTATCCTAGAGAAATCTCAGTGAAAAAAGCAAAACTGGCTCAGAAAAATCGAAAATAAAAATGCCTTATTTAATAATAATAGGATATAATTCCTCCTCTCTCTACATTAATCTCTTGTGAAGGAAAATATAATTGTAACGGAAAAAGTGGGACCAGAAAAAACTGTAAGAGCCCTTTGCAAGAGTAATTTTAATTTTTGTTAAGGACAAGACTGTTATAATTTTAGACTCATAATTTCTAGTGAAAGAAAGGGGAAACCTGGTTCCTAACAACTTTTAGGTTAAACCAGAACTGCTGGTTTATAAGTTATAGAGTTATAAGAGTTTGAGTTAAGCATAAGTGGTAGTTGAGATTAACTTTTGAGTTTGACTGTATCTAGTTGGGATACAATGTGGAAAGTTTTAAGAAATTTAGAAATTGGATGGCCAGGTAAATAGATATATTGTGGTATGGAGCATGTAATGAGTTGAATTGAACAAAAAAAAAGTAATTTTTTAAAAAACTTTTTGGGGCTCATTCCATGATTTTTTAAGCATCTCTCTAATTCTGTTTGTTAGCTTGGGTCTCAGGCCTCCACCACTCATTTGCCAATAGTTCCCCCCTCCCTCCTCCCATCTCGATTGCGGTTGAAAGTAGAATAATTTTAACTTCTGACCTTTGAAATTAATGAATATTCTAAAGTTGGTTGAAGTATTGAGTCAACTATTGTCCTAGGGTAGACTTATGTATTCATTTCTTATTTCTTTATGAATTCATTCCTTTTTTTTTTGGCTCTGAATGTTGTTAGGAAATGAATGCATCCATGTAAATTCTACTATAGTTAATTGGTTAGCTAGCATTTATAAAACGCATACTATATACTATGCATTGTGATAACCTCTGGACATAAGGAAAGACCCCCTCCAACTAAACAAACAAACAAAAAAAACCCTGTTTTTTCTCACAAGGAGCTCACAATTCTAATGGGAGGGGGCAAAATGCTATTAAAAATTTAGGATAAATAAACAAAATAAATTTGAGATAATTCCAACCAGAAGGCACTAAATTAAGAAGGACCAGGAAAGGGGTATTGAAAAAGGTAGGATTTTAACTGAAACCTGGGAAGAGATGAGAAGAAGAGCATTTTAGGCATGAGAGATAACCAGTGAAAATGCAGGAATGCCAAACATGGAGTGTCTTGTAGGAGAAACAGCAAGGAGATCAATGTTAATGGATCAGAGAATTTGTGGAGGGTAGTAATATGTAACAAGGCTAGAAAGGCAGGAGGGGACCAGATTAAGAAAGGCTTTAAAAAAACAGGAGTTTATATTTGATCCTATGGGCAAATAGAGAACCATTTACTAAGTAGCGGTAAGATCTGCACTTGGGGAAAATCAGTTTGACAACTGAGTGGAAGGTGCATTGGGGAGAGGAGAAAATTGAAGCAAGGAGATCCGATTTATTGTAAAAGGCCTGGCGTCAGTTGATGAAGGCTTGCATTAAGGTAGTAACAGTTCGGAAAAGGGGACATGAGTAAATGAAGGTATAAAGAGTCTCAGACTGTTGATTGGATATTCAGTGTGAATGGAGAAATTGAGGATGACATTCTAGGTTGGGAGTCTGAGTGACTGGGAGGTTATTGGCACCCTGGACTATATTAAAGAAGTTCAGGAGAATGTTTGATGGAAGGAAGCAGTAATTTAGTTTTGGAATCTTGAGTTTAAGATCTGTTTGGGGATGTCTTAAAGGAGGTATGGAAAGAGTTTAGGGTTGGAAAAGTAATTTTGAGAGTCATTTGCATAGAGATAGTAATCGATTGGTTAGTTAAATCACCAAGTGAAATAGTATAGAGGGAGAAGAGAAAAAAACCCAAGACAGAGCCCTTGCGAGACATCTTTGGTTAGTGGGCATGACCTTGATGAAGATCTAGCTAAGGGTACTGAGGAGTAACCAGACAGGTAGGAAGAGAACCAGGAGGGAAGTGTCATGAAAGTAGGGGGTCAAAGGCATAAAAGAGGTTATCCTCCATGCATAATGAAGCCTGAGAAAAGATCTTTGAATTTCTTTGGAAAGGTGAGGTTAGAAGCCAGACTGCAAAGGGTTAAATAAGAAAATTGAGAAGCAAAGTGGAGTTGCTTATTCTAAACCACTTACCATGAAACTAACTTCAGTGAACTCAAAATTTTCTCATTTTTTTTATAAAGTTGACTTTTTTTTTTAAATTGCATTAGGTTATATTCATTGTTAGAGAAACTTGTGTCCTATAGAAATGACTTATAGATAGCTGAATTTACCTCTTCTGCTCCCCAAACCTTTAAACTTAATTTTTAAAAAAGCTTTTTTCCCCAAAAAGTTTGGATCTTATCTTCTATACACTTTTCTTTTCCTAACTTTTCTTTTACTTTGCAGGATACCACCATCCCTTCATTCACTCGGCCTAGCTACCTAGGTATCCGCTCAATACCTCACTCTCATCTCTTATATGCAATACATTTCTGAATCCTCTTCTTTCTACCTTTATTACTATCTGCTATAAGCCCCCTTCTGTCTTCTGTACTGCAACCACTTTGGTGCAGACCCTCATCTTATCTCATTCTTGGTCTGTTTAAAATAGCATTTTGGTTGCTCTTCTTGCCTCAGTTTTCTCCCTCTTCTCCTACTCCAGTCCATTCTCTACTCAGCTAGCAAACTGATCTTATTAAAGATTCCCCCACAAATACAGTAGGCTTTCATCCCTATTTAATAAACTCTAATGACTCCCTATTATAGTCAGACTCAAATATAATATCCTCTGTTTAACTTTTATAGTTTTTAATAACCTAGCCCCCTTTTTACCTTTTCACTCTTATGCCTTTCTTCCCTTCATGTATTCTATTTAGTGACACTAGCCTCCTTGCCAGTACTAGGATATGTTCCATTTTTAACTTTGTGGATTTTCTCTGGATGTCCTTGGTAGTTAGAATTTTCTCCTTCTTTAACCCCCTTTTTTGGCTTCCCTGAGTTCTTTCAAATCTCATCTGAAATCTCATATTTAGTCATTTTCCAGTCCAGAAAGGCTCTTTTTGCCTTTCTTTGTATCCTCAGAGATTAAGCACTGTCTGGCTTGTTGAAGTCTCTTGCAAATATATTTTTGACTTGACTGCCCCAGTTTTCTTAGATACAAAACTATATTATTATTTTAAAGTGTTCATTTATTCTTTATTCTTCCTTAAATATGTTGACTAATGTTAATGCTACCCTTAACCCTAGTGTCCAGACCCAAGGCATCACCACTGTTGACCACTCCTGCTTTCCCTAGCCTTAGTCACTAAGTCAACTCTTATCTCTCAAGAATATGAACAACATTATTTAACTTTTCCTCCATGACCACATATGCAATTATGAGCATACATCATTTCATTCTATAGTATTATAATTTGCATTGGTAAATGTAAAGTTTTGTCTTCTTGATGTCACCTGTCATTTCAGTCTTGGCTTCTAATTTGCAATAAACTGGGAAGCTGTAATTTTTAAGAATTGAATGTAATATGCTTTTGTTGTTAAGTTGTGTGAGACTGTTAACCTACTGAAGTTTTCTTGGCAAAGATATGGCAAAGTTTGATATTTGCTTTGTTTTACAGATAAGGAAACTGAGGCACACCAAGTTAAATGAGTTGGCTGGTGTCTCACATAGCTAATAAGTGTCAAACCAGATTTGAATGCAGGAACATAAATCTATTCCCTTAGTCACCTAGCTGCCACCACTGAAGGTTTAAATGAAGTCCCAAGGAATCCAATGAGTACTTTCTGAAAGAGCTCAGAAGCTTTTTCCAATTTGCTTTGGGGAGCGGAGCACTGAGATAGTTAGAAGCCCAACCTCTTTTGGATGAGTGGTGGTAGTTGCCTTTTGATATTTTATTACTATTGTGTTCATACCATTCCTTTTTATTTTTCATGAATTACTTAAAAAGAAAATTTAACTTTCAAAGATCTGAAAATCTAACTACTAATTTTCCATAATCTGATGGTATCTTAGTCAATAGCTACAATGCATTTAGATTCCTAGAAAAGATGACATGACAAATTTAAAATATTACTCCCTTGTTTATTCTTGCCTTAACCCTATGTGCTACTTTACTCATCTGTTTCCCTTTTTAAAAGCCTAGCGTGTCTTTTCATGGGCAGGACTTGGAAATGATTGGGTTTCTTTGTGTAGGGAAATGTTTTTTTTCTCTTTTTTCTGTGGATGCTAACAGGACTTTTGGCCTAGAGATTTTAAAAACACATTTGGAAAAAACAGTTGATTTAAATGAACAAGCAAATGTTCTTTTGGTTCTGTTGTGTGAATTACAAGAGAGATGAAATCATAATTTATATTACAGTTTGTCAAGCTATGAATTTTTTTCCCCACTGTATTTTTAAATACTTGAAGGGGAGAAAGAGCAAACTATATTTTTTAAATTTATAGTTGTATATACAAAGGATAATTGGGGGAAAGTGCTTAAGTGTTTGACTTGATGAATAGGTCTCTTAGAAATTCTACTAGAAACTATTCATTAGGGGGAGGGCAAGTCATAATACACATCTGTATGTGATAGTATTATTTATTCATATGGAATATATTATTCTTTACACGGTCCAGGCTAATGGAAAATCTTCAACCATTACTTAAGTCAGTTTCAGTGGCATGATTTACTTTAATTGGTAAAGTTATTCACAGTTCCTTTGTTTGGTGTCTCAGTGAAATTTATACCTTGGTAGAAACTAGAACTTCCATTGAGATAAACCTCTGGACCACTCTGTAGTCTCTTAAGAGATTTTTCTTGGCCATCTAACTAGAAATCAGGATAAGCTGTCATATGGGCTTTGGACAAATCAGTCAGCATAGATTTCTCAGCAGGATCATAAGGAGAATAAAATAGAATACTTAGGGGTTAGGGGATGATGTTTTGTTTTATTTTATTTTTTATGTGTCAGAAGATTTTTGTCTCTTTTTTTTTAAATAATTTTTTATTTTTTAGAAAAGTTATCATGGTTACATGATTCATGTTCTTAATTTCCCTTTCACCCCCTGACCCCTCCCCCCCCAATAGCTGATGCACATTTCCACTGGTTTTAACATGTGTCATCGATCAAGACCTATTTTCAAATTGTTGATAGTTGCATTGATATGGTAGTTTCGAGTCTACATCTCCAATCATGTCCACCTCAACCCATGTATTCAAACAGTTGCTTTTCTTCTGTTTCCACTCCTGTAGTTCTTCCTCTGAATGTCCATAAATCCCTCAGAATTGACCTGGATTATTGCATTGCTGCTAGTACAGAAGTCCATTACATTCTATTTTACGGGATGATGTTTTAAAGTGCTATATAAAGCAAGGAAATATTGGGATCTAGAATTTTGTTACAATGTTATTTCAGGGTTATAATGTAGTTCATTCAAAGAATCAAAATTAATTAAATTTTTGTCATTCCACTTTGAAATCAGAACATCAAACTGTACAAACTTGGTTCCCAAACTTTTTTGGCCTACCACCCCCTTTCCAGAAAAAATATTACTTAGCCCCCTGGAAATTAATTTTTTAAAAATTTTAATAGCAATTAATAGGAAAGATAAATGCACCTGTTGCCATCACTGCTTTCCTGGATCACCGCACCCACCAGGGGGCCGTAGCGCCTACTTTGGGAATCACTGCTATAATAGATGGACCTCATGGAAAAGATCATTGTCCTTTTTGTATCATGTATTTTAGTTATGACATCAACTCCTTATGACTTTTTAAATTATTCAAAATTTTGTAATTTTTGTGATTTTTGAGCCATTTTCCTTATGCCAAATTGGGTGGTTAAAAATTGGTAGCTGGAAACTGATAGGAATAAAGACGATCCATCCAGATCATCTGATATTTAAAAAATCACTATGCCAAAAGTTAGTATGCACTGAAAAAAGTGGAGATTTATTTTTTTTAAAGTAGAGATTTAAAAAAAGTAATAAATTCAATCAACAATCATTTCCTTATACAAACTGAATCTCTGTGCCTATTAATTGAATTGACAAATTTCTGGGTCTCAAGGGCAAATTAGAGAGATGTTAGGGACATAAAAGTCTGTCTCTTTTTGACTGCATTTGACCTATACCCTCTTCAAATTGTCTTTCCAGTTAGTAATGGGTGAGCCTCATTTCAGATGTGAGTGATCATTCTACATCTGATAAAGGACATGAAGCTTTCTTTGAGTTGCCCATTTGCAGATGAAAATGCTAGGAGAGACTATGAGCTTGCTCTTTTGGCATAGATTAGATTTTTACCATTTCACCATCTTTTCATTTTCACAAACTAGTAGCAGAACATTAAAAAGCAAAACAAAATAAAAACTAAATCCCAAACTGGAAAACAAAACAAATACTGTACTTGGGGAACTTAGAACCTAGAGCAAATGACTATTTTCTGGTTATTACCTAGCCTGGTGAGATACAGATTTTGGAAATGTTCTGGATAGTCACTATGAGTTTGGTGAGAGGTCTACAGCAAAAAGAGATCTACTTAGAAGTGTATAAATCTGCTCTTTTACTGTCTGCCTAGGAGATGACAAGCCTCACAACTAGGGAGTATACTGAAGAGACTTCTGTAAATCCTAGGCCATGTTTTTTTTTTTAAATCCTTACCTTCCATCTTAGGCCAGCTAGGTGGCTTCAGTGGATTGAGAGCCAGGCCTAGAAGTGGGAGGTCCTTGGGTTCAAATCTAGCCTCAAATACTTCCTAGTTGTGTGACCTCACTTAACCTCCATTGCCTAGATCTTACCACTCTTTAGCCTTGGAACCAATATATAGTATTGTAGATTTAAATTAATATCCAATAACTCCAAGTATTATATTTTTATAAGGTTTATAATTACTTGAAGTAGAAAGAAAAGAAACTAAAAGAAATAGAAGTTCAAACCTAATTATCTAACAAAAAGTAAACCCATGTGTATAGATTCTCCTTGCTGGCATAAAGCCCCCTTTCCCAGCCATGATCAGGTGAAAAGAGTGTGAGGGGCAGAGCTACACAAAACTTATATCCTCCCTACATTAGCACATAATGTGAGAAGGAACATGGGAAGCTGGGAAAGAGAGTTCTGGGGAGCAAATACTAATTACACAGTATTGATTCTAAGTTGAAAGATAAGAGTTTAAAAAAAAAGTATACTAAGACTCTATCCACTGAGCCATCTCACTGCCCTATATAGGCCAGTCATTCTAAAAGAGCACAACACTATGCCAGTTTAGGATTGCAGCTGAACCTGAAATTGAAAGTCATAGAAACTTTAGCTGCCTTGTGAGGGAAAAGCTTAGGGAGTATAGCAGAATGATATACTCAGCAGAGATACTATGATGTAGAATGAGTCAGACCAGCTGAGCAAGCCCATTCATTAAAAGGATAGTATGCAAAGGGAAAGGACACTGAGGCCCTGTGGTACCAAAAGTTGTGAGTTGACTTTGTCACATGATTATTACAGGTGCCCTTCACTACTGTTTATTGGGGGAATGTTTCATAGCTACTTTTTTATTAAGCAATCTAAGGTTACTTTGTAAACGGGGAGCACTCTAGTAGGGGCTCTTGGACTATAGTTCTAGAAGTGCATAGACATTAAGTTTTTCTTAAAACTGGAGATAGCCATGCTTAGACCCAGTCTGATAGTGCCCATTGGTGGTGTAACATGGAGAGGGTGTTATATTTTTTTGCTAGTCTGGAATGCTGATAATGGATGTAGGTTATATTGAACATGTACTTTGTGCTGCCAGAGTCAAAGATAATCTATTAAATTCTAAATATTAGTTGAATTTAGGAGAAAAGAAAGTTTAATTTAAGAATTTAAGCTAAAGGGGGGCAGCTAAGTGGCTCAGTGGGTTGAGAGCTGGGTCTAGAAATGGGAGGTCCTGGGTTCAAATGTGATCTCAGATACTTTCTATCTGTGTGACCCTGGACAAGTCACTTAACCTTCATTCCCTAACTCTTACTGCTCTTCTGCCTTGGAATTAATACTCTGTATTGATTCTGAGATGGAAGGTAAGAGTTAAGCTAAATACTTTTTTATAGAATGTACCATTTTATTAATCTTGATGTTCAACATCTTTGGATACTTTCACAGATTTGTGGTCTCTTTGATTTGGTTATTTCTACTATTACTGTGTTTTAAATTTAAATTGGGAAATGAGAAACTGTTTTCATATGCTTTGTGTAATGTCCTCAAAGAATTGATCATTAAATTAAATGTATTGAAAGTACTCAGTTTATTATCACAGCTTACCTTATTGAAAACCTAAAGTGATTCCCTAATTATTATTTTTCCCTAAAAATTTCCAACTCATTTTTCCATAGTATATTTATATGATCATACTACTGGCACTAAAAGGGGCCTCATAAGCCCAAGCCTTTGATTTTACACATGAGGAAACGGGCCCTGTAAAGTCAAATGATTTGCCTAGGATCACACAGGTAGCAGGTATTAGACATGGTGTTCAGATCCTATGCCTTAGTGGCATAGTGAATAGAGCACTAGGCTTGAAGTTGGGAAGTTGTGTAACCTCAGGGGAGTCATTTAACTTTTGTTTCAGTTTCCTCACCTCTAAAATGGGGATAATAGCACCTCCTTTATAGAGTTGTTGAGAACTAAATGTGATAATATTCAAAAAAATATTGGCACACTGTCTGAGATGCTTTATAAATGTGGAATCCCTTGCCTTTCCCTTCCTTTTTTGTTGAATGTCACAGAAGGTTTTTATTTTGCATGATCACCATCATATAAATAGTATATAGTATCACCATATAAAATAGATTGGCCATATCCTACTTTATCCATGAAATGAATTCTTTTTTCTCCTGTTTCTTATCTTGGACCTTGTTTTCTGGTTAAAATTTTAGGTATTATGCTAGACCTTTGTATTAATAAATCCCACTCAGGTATGATTGGTCAATTTTATGGTTCGGGGCTACCATTATTTTACTATAGGATAAGAGCAAGTAACTAAAAAAAAACAACCTACCTTATTATTATGGTTTTCTTTAGGAGAGGAGAGAATGGTAAAAATATTCATTATTAGGGTCATGAACTAGAAAAGATTTTAGCAATCATTTAGCCCTACCTCCTATATATTAAAGAAAATATTGTTATCTTTTCTGTTTTTTTTTACTGTCTTGTCAAGGATATAACCTTGCCTAATAAGCCCCTCCCTGTAACAGTGAAAAATACTACTTAGTATATCAACCGAATCTGAAAGGATATTATTGTTGTTGGTGAAGAGGACCAATGTTAATGGGGAGTCTTGACTTGTGAGTGAATTGGTTTTAAGTGAGGTAGAGTTGCACAGAATCATCAGCCTTAACTCTCTTCCAGAGCCATTGAAGTCCAGTGGCAAGACAAAAGTCAAGATGATTGTCACTGTGGCTTGGGAGGCAGGGGATAATGTTGGCATCTTCAATGTCTGACGAAGCTCTAGTCTAAGCACTCCATAGAGCCTACTTCAGCACTGCTTCATGGCTGTTGGAACAAATTGTTCTCATCCTCCAATTCCACTGGGAGATGCCTTCACTTGCTTGAGGTCGTAGACACTAGCTTAACTCACTGGCAGTTTTGAGGCCATTTCGTTACTCTCAACCTGGTTTAACTCATCTCCTTAGATGGTTTTAGTATGACTACTATGCATACTAGATCTTTTTGGAGGCACAGGTGAGAGTAGGATGAAAGGTGTAGCAACCCTGAAAATGGCTTGGCAAACTCTTATTGTAGAATGCTAGTCTTCCTTGAATATTCTTTACACTCCTTTCAGCCTAAAAGTATATATGCAATACTTGTTATCTGTAGTCCTTTATCTCTGCAAAGAAAGGTAAAGGTGATTTATTTTCTCATCTTTTTCTTCTAGCCTTATCATTTTACAGATGAGGAAATTGATCCCAGAGATACTAAACGACTTATCCCACATAACACAGTATTAAATGGTAGGGCTGATGTCTTCTGCTTTTAAAACCAGTGGGATTGTTAAGTATTTTGAAGTATCTTAGTCTAAATAATATATGATTTTTCCTGTAGTATCATTTCATCAAGTTGTATGATTTGAGTAGCTTTGTAATAAAAAAGTGTGAACTGTAGCTTACATTTTTTAATTTTTATTATAAATTCATCTCTTACAATGGCAGTAAAGCTAGAGTTCTTGTTTTCCCGTTACCCTGCCTTTAGTCCTTTAGCAGCTTTTAAGATGTTCACATATTATTGAAGTTTTTTTACTTGGGGAAATACGCAGAAAGGAGAAACTGTCAAATTAATGAAATAGATAAAAGTAGAAAGAGTAACAGTTGCAGACTACAAAAGAAGGGTAAAACATTTCTAATCCCAATGCTTACTTCTTAAGTTTATTCACTAAAACTGTTTTAGAATTCTACTACTGTTATGTTTGGGAATTGATTTATCCAGAAAGAATATAGAATTCATCCATATGTTTTGAAAGCTGTCTACTGAACCAAAGTAAGTGAGATAAAACCCTTATATATTGTGATCAGCATTTCTAATCATTGAGCATAGAACAACCTCTAAAAAGTCAGAGAAAAAATACCTATTTATTGATCTGCTTATTCATAATTTTGTTTTGTTAATGGTATTTCATTCTTGTGCTCTAAGTCCATTATTCATTGCCTTTTGTACATTATGGACAAAATCGCAAATTGTACAGTTATTCTTTGCACCTCTTATTTTATGGATGAAGATCCTGAGTTTTAATGAGAAAAGGGGATTTGACTAGAGTTAAGCAAGTAGTTAATAGTAGAACCCAGGTTCTGTGACTTCAAATAGATAATATTTGTTATATCATTGCTACTGCCTTTTTTTATTTGTTCTCTTCACCTAGTCTCCCGTATTTGAAATCTTAGTGTTATCTTAAACTCTGTGTGTACATGAAGAAAATTAGGTTAAAAAGACATAAAATGCAAATATCTTTCTTAGGCATTTTTGGAAAAAGAGTTTGATAAATATGAGATTTTTTTCTTGCTTACAAGAAAGTGCCATATAGTTTATATGGACATATATAATATGTAGTAAGTGCCAAACATTTACTAGGTTGGTTGTATTCTTCTTGGTGGATCTGGGATTAGGATTTATATGAGAAAAAATTGGTTGATGGATTGATTAGTAGCTAAACCTAGAACCCAAGAGGGTAGTGTTAGAATACTTCCTCTACAATTTTTCCCCTTCCTTTTCTAATGAACTATATTGAAGTTAATTATTTAAAATTTATTCTAGATTAGTGCTTGAGAATGGAGGATCCACTGTGGAACTCCATGTGACATTCCTTTTCAATTTCTTATTCTCATTATATTAGCTTTTCTTCTAGGTCAGAAATGTTATTAATATATTTTTCCCTCTGTGAAGTCTTGTAGATAATAAGCATATGAGGTCTTACTTGACTACTTCTTTTAATTCCTACAAAAATGTCCCACATAAAATATTTATAATTGTTTTCTAACTAAGAGTTCCATAATTTTATATTTATAGTTTATATAATTGTGGGCAGAAAAAAGTTTTAACATTTTATAATTGCAAAAACATAATGTAAATTTTAATTTCCCGCAAAAGCAATGATAGTTATTATAGGCTCTTTTAAAAAATTTTATTATAAGCTCTTAAAAAAAAACCTCAAAAACCCCCTAACTTCTGTCTTGTTTAGCAGTAAGGATTAGGCAATTGGGGTTGAATGACTTGTTCAGAGTCACACAGCTAGGAAGTGTCTGAGGCCAGCTTTGAACCCAGGATCTCTCATATCCAGACTGACTCTATTCACCTAGCTGCCCCTATTGTAAGTTCTTAATGAATACATCGAATATTATGAGTAGCATTAATAGTATCAAATTATTCTAGTGGTTTGTGACCCATTTTTTGGGTGGTCGTTGAAAGGAGTTTGAAGAATTGGAAATACCTCAGGTACCACTGTATAGAAGTAGAAAAATAATTTTATCAACTATTTCCATTTATAGTCGTAAGGCAAGATCATGTATAATTGTCCGCAGAGGTGGTTTCCATGCCAAAATAACCTAGATTTCTAAATCCAAGGTTCCAAATTCTTTGAAAAAATTCAACTAATTCTAAATATGGCATCAGTGATATTCTCTAATATTATTTTGCCATTTCTATCTTGTAGAAATTTTATATCATTAGATTAATAGAATAATAATATTGTGTTATTTAGGTAGATTCTCCTTAAGGCCCCTTCTTGATCTAAATCATAACAATAAGTGAACAACTTCCTGTAAAGAAACAAATGATTGATTTAGGAGGGAGGCAGAGAGTGACTGTCCAATAATGCTTAAAAAATCAAAGTATGGATTGATAATGAATTCCTTGAAATAACCAATAGTACTCAATTTACTCAATTGACAATGAATGAATCAATGAAGCACAAAAGGTACTGAACAATGACCTTAGAACACAAGAATGAAATACCATTATCAAAATAAAATTATGAATAAATAGCTTAGTAATTAAGTACATTTTTTTCTAACATCTTTAGAGGTGGTTCCATGCTCATGTATTAGGATGCTGATCATTATGTGTAAGGATTTTCTCTAACTCATGATGGTTCAGTTGATGACTTTCAGAATTATTAAATTATAAATAGAAGTTTTAAATTATTGGCAGCACTATCCCTAATCCCCAGTGTTTTTCATCTGAATTTTTTAATCGAGGGAGCTAGTGTCAGAGGGATATGGGAGTGATCTTTGCCTCCAAGCTTCTTGGAACTATTATCTTGTTAGTGAATGTATGAGTATTATACTGTTATTATTTTTACAATTGTATAAGTGGTCTTTTTATTGCGAGTTATTATTATTATTATTGGAAAATTAAGTTGTTGTTCCTTGTACTGCCTTATTTTAATTTTTTTACTGGAAATGATGGGAAAAGTTTGACTTTTAAAAGATTTTATTGAAAACAGGAGCTGTATTTTTTAGGAACCTTTAAAAATATTACATCTAACAGATAGTATTAATAGTTTTTCTTCAGAAATGTAGATATACAAATATTCTGGTGTGTTACACACAGTACTTCACATAGTTCTTTTTGCTATGCTGTAGACACAGTGAGATGGTAAAAGTTACTTCAGATACTCCAAAATAAGAGCAAGTTTGAATAATGATGGGATTGTGGGTTTTAAAAGCATAGTTATATAACTCAGTTATTAGGGGGTGGTACAATGTGCTTTCTTTGTATCAATAAACTTAGGTTATATTTTGTTATAAATATGTAATATAATGAATATTCTTATCCAAGAGAAACAAATACATTAGCTATGTGCAAAAAAAAGAATAAATTGAATTTGTAGTTCTTCAGTAAAGTGAAATTAAGGATGTAACTTGGACTTTTTAAACATTTTTTAAAGGATATTATAGAATACCGAGTTGTATCATATACTCCTAAGAGCCTGGTGGCATATAGTAGTATTCAGTGTTGTGTTTTAGCTATAATACTTTAATAGATTTATTTTGATTTTGCTTCAAAAATTTATTTAATTAATTTAGCGTGTTTTCCCATGGTTACATGATTCATGTTCTTTTCCTCTCCTCCTCTCTTCCCTCCTCCCAGAGCCATTGAGCAATTCCACTGGGTTATACATGTATAACTGTTCAAAACCCATTTCCATATTATTACTATTTGCAATAGAGTGATCATTCAAAGTCAACATTCCCAATCATATCCCCATCAAACCATGAGATTAATCATATCTTTTTCTTCTGTGTTTCTAATCCCACAGTTCTTTTTTTTTTTTTTTTTTAAATCCTTAACTTCTGTGTATTGGCTCATAGGTGGAAGAGTGGTAAGGGTAGGCAATGAGGGTCAAGTGACTTGCCCAGGGTCACACAGCTGGGAAGTGTCTGAGGCCGGATTTGACCCCACAGTTCTTTAATAGACTTATGATCTCTTTGTTGTGGACATTTCCTTCATCAGTGAAGACTATAACTCATTGATAAGTTTTTATCCAGTATATTCGTGTCTATGTTCTGCCATAGAATCTCTTAAAAGGTTTACTCAATATTCTGGAAGCCCACTTCCAGATTTTTAAATGTTTTTTTGAGTACCAATTCAGTATCTGGATTGTTCATTCTTTATTCTAGTCACAGGATTATCTCACTTTCTTCTTGATAATATATTTCTTTGATAATCTTTATGTACTACTTTGCATTTAGTTATAACTGGAAATGTTCTGAAGCCTATTTCTACCCACTATGTGCTTTGGATTTTTTTTTCCAGATAGATTTTGTTGTTCAAAGAATCACAACCATATGGTATTTTTAAAAGGATTGAATTCTGCACAGCAGTTTCTCAAATGTAATACAGCCTACTCCTTTCCTGTCTCTCTTCTTCTCTTCGCTTACCTCATCATTCAACTGAATCTGTTCTTTCAAATGTTACCAATCTATTAATTGACAGATTGAATGTCCTTTTCTTAGTCTTCATCCTTCTTGACTTCTTGTAGCTTTTGACACTCTCACTCTCAATAATTCTTTTTCTCTTTGATATTCTGTTCTTTCTAGGTTTTCTTGACACTGTTTTCTCCCATTTCTACTACCTGTCTGGTCATTTCTCAGTGTTCTCTACTAGATCTTCATCTAGACTATGCTCACCTATTAGGGATGTCTCCCAAAACTTTGTCTTGGGTTCTCTTCTCCTTTCCCTCTATACTATTTAACTTGATGATGCCATCAGCTTCTATAGATTAAATTAGCATCTTTCTGCAGTCTCAGATCTTCTCCATAGCTATTTATTTCTCCTGACTTCCAGTTTCCATTCTCTAGCTGGAGCTTGGTAAATGTTTTATGGACTGAATCTTTCAGCATGTGTATTTTGAGAATATGGTTAAAAATATGAGAAAGGAACAGGCAGGGTTTCATACTGTTTTTAGCAGACCATATTTAAAAATAATTAATAATTTCAACATGTTTTCCAAAATTATAAAATCTAAATTATTTCCCTCCCTTCCATTCCCATCTGAGAGATGGTAAGCAATTTGAACTGGTCCATACATGTTTTATTATACAAAAACACACTTTCGTACTGGTCATTGTTGTAAGAGAATATTCATATAAAGCCCAAACCCCAAAATAAAACTGTAAATTCACTGATGTGAAAAGTAGTATGCTTAGATCCTTATCCATCTGACTCAAGTGGTTTTTTTCTGGAGATGGTATAGTATTCCCTGTCTTAAGTTCTTCAGAATTGTACCAAATCATTGCATTGCTGAGGGTAGCCAAGTTGATCATCCTCCAGTGGTGCTGTTACTATATACACTGTTCTGCCAGTTCTGCTTTTTTACTCTTTATCAGTTCATGTAGATCAGATCAGTGGTTCCCAAACTTTTTTGGCCTACCGCCCCCTTTCCAGAAAAAATATTACTTAGCCCCCTGGAAATTAATTTTTTAAAAAAATTTTAATAGCAATTAATAGGAAAGATAAATGTACCTGTAGCCATCACCACTCTCCTGGATCACTGCAGCACCTACCAGGGGGCGGTAGCGCCGACTTTGGGAATCAGTGATGTAGATCTTTCTAGCTTTTTCTTAAATCATTCTGCTTATGATTTCTTATAGCACAATAGCACCATCACCAATATATATCACAACTTGTTTAGCCATACTACTTGTACAAAAATATTTGTAGCATCTCTTTTTTGTGGTGGCAAAGAATTGGAAACTGAGAGAATGTCCATCAATTGGGGAATGGCTAATGCTTAAGAATTAAGTATGGTCAATTTTATGATCCTTTGGACATAGTTCCAAATTGCTGTCCAGAGGGGTTGGATCAGTTCATAGCTGAAGGGGGGGAAGTTATTGAGGGAATTGTCTGCTAGAGAAGAGAATAGGATCAAGGGCCTTTGTACAGGTTAGCACTGTCTAATGTTGTATTTGTTGTCAGTTGATAATAAAAAAGCATTTGAGTTGGCAAAGCAAAAAAACAAAACAACCAAAAAGGAATTGCCTGTGTATATGTTCAGATGCTAAAAGCTTATTGGAAAAATGCAGCTACATTGCTCTGTTCAGTTGTATCCCCTTTCCCTCCTTATTAATGTCAAACAGTACATGAAGCCCATGAGAGTATTTGCCCAAGTCATGAATGATATCCTGAGCAAGGAATCCAGAAAGAAGAAGGTTTTGCTATAGAAAAGGACAGCTATTTCTGTTTGTATTAGGATATAAACTTCTTGAGGGAAGGAACTATTTTTCTTTTTCTTTTCATTTCCAATATTTAGCACAATTCATGGTGAGAAATAAGTGCTTGGTAAATACTTATTAATTGATTGTGAATAGTATTGTACTGATCATATATACTGTTACAGAGTTTTCATATTGAGATCCATGATCACTTGAGAATGTAGGAATAACCAATAAGCAATGTAGGAAAAACAAAATGGGGAATTTTTAAGATTTTTAAAAATTCTGACAACTTTTCTTTTATGGGCATAGATAAGATTGCTCTTATAACAAACTGCTGATTTCCAGGATGACCTGACATTTATTGATGTTGGTATCTCTAAAAGTGAAGAAAACATGGTGATTTTTGCTCTTTTAATGAGAGTAAAAAAACAGTCCTGGTTTGCCAAATGGAAAATATTTTCACTTCTATGAGTTTTTATATATATAAAAGTTATATTAAGAAAGAACAATTCAATGGAAGCAGTTATGCTACTCAAACTTTAGAGTTATCTTATCGGTTCCTGGCATTTCCTATGTGATAGAACTTTTGAATTATGGTTTGAGCAGCTGTTGTGGCTTTAAAAATTTATTTAAAGCACATACCTACTCTCCTGGGTTTATTAACACCCAGAGGGCTATTTTCATGAGTGCCTTAAGTGTTAGTTACAGACAGTTATGTGATATGAATTGTGATTAGTTAAGCCAAATAGTTCTACTGGCTACTAGTCTGTCCAGAGTGACCAAGCACTTTTTTTCAACCAAATACAAATATGCTCTACCTCTCCCTATATAATTCCAAAAAAAGATTTTATTTTTCTTGGCATTAATAAAGAATAAAAAATCCTATTATTTGAAAGCTAGATAGAGAATTTTGCAGTTGCTTTGGTTATTTATCATATCTCTTCAGGGGTTCTGTGATATTATCTTTTCTGTTGTTGTTCTGTAGCCCTTTCATTAATGTATTTCCTTGGAATGGCTATCCTCAACTTAGCCAATGCTTAATTAGAATAGTACTTAGCATGTGGTAGCACTGGTTGATCTCTGTCCTCAGAATTCCTGGACTTTTTTTTTTGGAAGGAATAGAGGCATTGCTACTTAGATTGTCTGTAGGGCTTATTTTTCTCATCTGTGCTTGTCTCAAGGGTCTTCAGAATGTTCAGTGACTGAAGAATGAAGGGATAAAAAGTCTAAGGTACCTGTAAAGAATAAAATGATTAGAAATCTTCTCAATAGTCTTACTTTAGAGAATCCAAGTAGCAGTGAAAAGCAATGAAAAAGCCACATAAGTCTTATTGGAACTTTTCAACTCTGCTAATATAGCACAAAAGCAGCCATAGATAATACATAAACAAATTAATGTGACTATTCTAATAAAACTTTATGGATACTGAAATTTGAATTTCATAAATTTCCATGTTTTATGAAATATTCTTTTTAGTTTTTTTCCTACCATTTTCAAATATAAGAACCATTGTCAGCTTGCAAGATGTAAAAAAACAAGTAGTGGCCATATGACCCCTGATTTTGACTTTGCTTGAATTCTTTCAATAAAGGATAATGGTTGAGGCAGTCTGTTCCATTTTTGGATAGCTCTTGTTATTAGCAAGTTTGTCTTTACATTAAACTTAACCATTTTATTTGTTCGTGTTTATAGCGTCTATCTAGTTTCTAGTTTTTTTTCCTTGGGGACGAAGCAGAGTAAATCTAATATCCTTTTCCAGCTATCGATTTTTGCTTTTCCAATCTCCCTGAATAAACAACATTATGAAGTTCAGACCTGTTTTTTCATTGATATAGGGAACTGCCTATGAGGAGACATCCTCTACCATGCAGATCAATAATTACTCTGTAACAATCAGACTTAGAGTTGTTTGGGTGCACTGAGAAATTAAATGACTTTCTTATATTCACACTAAAAACATTTGTCAGACAGGACTTGAACCCAGCTTTTCCTATCTGTGAAGCAGCTCTTCTATTTATAACACTGCCAGGCCACATCTTTACATTCGTCGTAATGATTTTTATTTTTTACCAATTACACGTAATAATAAATTTTCACATAAGTTTTCCAAAGTTATATGACCCAAATTGTCTCCCTTTCTTCTTTCCTTCTTACTCCCAGAGCTGACAGGCAATTCAATCTGTGTTATACATGTATTATGTAAGACATTTTTTTCTATACTGTTCATTTTTGTGAGTAATTTTATAAAATCATAACATAAAATGAAATAAACAAGTGAAAAAAATTGTATGTTTTCATCTGCATTTCAACTCCAGCAAGTTCTTTTTATGGAGGTGGATAGTATTATTTGTCATACATCCCACAGAATCATTCTGGATCATTGCATTGTTGATAGTAGCTAAGACTACCACATTTGTTCATGCTACAATATTGCTGTTACTGTGTACAGTGTTTTCCTGATTCCTCTTATTTCACTTTGCATCAGATTATGTAGGTCTTTCCAGCTTTTTCTGAAATCATCCTGTTCATTCCTTACAGCACAATAGTATTACATCACTATCATATATCAGTTTATTCAGCTATTCCCCAATTAAGGAATAGCCCTTTAGTTTCCAAATTTTTGTTACCACAAAAATAATAGCTATAAATAATTTTGTAGATTTTAAAGTAGATTCTTTCCAACTCTAAAATTAATTTTATTTAAAAATTTCATGCTATTAGAGTTGGTTCAGTGTTATACCTTGCATAATATTTTCGGAAAATATTGACCTATGTGTGTAGCAACAGGAGAGACAAGGCAACAAGGGTAACTCAATTGTTTAGAATAAAATGTTTGCAAAGTCATTTGGGGAAGGGGTATGGGAGATGAGGAGCAATAGAGCTTTATAAAGCAAAAAGTCAATGGAGAGGAAAAATTATTTAAAAAGAGCTTTGATGACAGACCAGACCTATCTAAGCAAAGCAATGGCTTTGTTAAGGCATTTAAGATTGAAACTGGTTGAAAAGCAATAAACAGGAAAAAAAAAGATGGAAAAGATCTACTTATCTTCATCAAGAATAATGGAGATACCATATTTGGAATATAGGAGAAATGGAAAAGACACAGAAAAGAACAGATCTGAGAAAATAGCTAGATTATATAAAACATAGGGCTGAGGATTTTATGTTGGAGGTGAAACAATTCTTAAGGTAATTGAAGGAAGAAAAGTTACCCCAGGCATAGAGTGGGTGGGAATTTTTCTCTCTTTCTCTTCCCACAGACACACTTTCAAGGAAACATTTGTAGTCATGTTGAGATTTTATATTCTCATAATCTCATTGATCTAGGAACAAAATTAGGTTATTATGACCTGATCAAAGGCCCTTAATTCATTTTGTTTTACAATGTACTTCTAGTTTAGTGAATATGGGTAGAATTTATGACTACTGTATTTCAAACAACATTTTTTTAAATAAACCCTTACCTTCTGTCTTAGAATCCATACTGTGTATTAGTTCTAAGGCAGAAGAGTGGCAAGGGCTAGGCAATGGGGGTCAAGTGACTTGCCCAGGGTCACACAGCTAGGAAGTGTCTGAGGCCAGATTCGAACCCAGGACCTCGCATCTCTGGGTCTGGCTCTCAGTCCACTGAGCCACCTACTGCCCCCATATCATTTTCTTGAAAGAAAGAACAAGTGTAAATTTAACAAAAACTATATGAGATTACTTGTATAGAAAATTAGTTTCTTTTCCTCTCCTTTTCTGTTAAATCTCTCTATATTTATTAGTTTGGCACATAGTATAGAACTGAAGTGGGGGTAAAGGGGTGTTGTGTGAGGGAGAGAATTTAAATCACAAAATATATGACCATTTTATAACCTCCCCATCATTTACTTGACTTTCATTTATGGCCCAAGAGCTTGAAGGCATCTTGAAGACTTTCTAGTTCAACTTCCTCATTTTACAGATGAGAAAACAGACTAGAGAGATTAAATGACATACTTAAGGTCACACAGATACTGAGGGGCAGAATTGGTATTCAAACTGGGGCTGATGACTCCTAAGTTAAATGTTTTTTGATGCTTCATTCTTTTTAACAGCTCTATTAGGACATTTTCCCTTATTTAATTGAATCACAGTTATCTTGATATTCTTACTATAAATGAAATAAGAAAGAAAGAAGTACACCTTGGAGAGGCAAGGGAACAAAAGTTGGTGGAGTAAATTTAACATACACAAAAGGTACAATAAATATTATTTGACATTCAGTCATGATCAGACTTACAGTACTTAATTGTTTGTAAAAAGAACACTATGCTGGTGATTGCAGCTTATGTACCAGCATTGATTTCTGAGGATGAAGTGGTAGAAAAATTCAGTGAAAAATGTGAAAAGACCTTCCAAATAAACATAAACTTTTATACCTGGGGACTGGAATGCAAAAATGGTAAAGTGAGGGTATGGAGAAATATATGGCTAAATATGGTTCAAGAGAAAGAAATGAGAAGAACCAAAGCCTTGAAGATTATATAGAACCTTTTTGCTTCAATATTGTAAATGCTTTCTTTTAAAAAAAAGAATTGGTAGGCATCAAATTAAGTGAGCATCAATAATATCACAGAGAAAAAATTGATAACATTTAGATAAAGAGGAACAGACTTCATGAATGTGGTAGTATCTCTGAGTCAGCTGTTTTTGCAGAGTTAGACCATAGACTTGACAGACCTAAGACCAGAATTTACAAAGCGAAAGATATGTACAATTAAGATAAAGGGGGAAGGGAACAGTCCTTGATATAGTGCCTGCTATATCCCAGGCACTGTGCTAAGATCTTTACAAATAGTATCTCATTTGAGCCTCACAACAGTTCTGTGAGGTGATTGCTATTATAATTCCCCTTATGCAGTTGTGGAAACTGAAGTTAACAGGATGAATGACTTAAGATAACAGATAGAAAATGCCAGAAGGAGGATTTGAACTGGAGTCTTTTCTGACTCCAGACCCAGAACTCTGTGCCACCTAGTTGTCAATTAATCCTGAATTATTTAAACAGATTGTAGAGTACAATAAATGGGAAATGGCAGTGCAAATTGACATAAGGAAGTGCAAGAGTTGGCTGCCATAGGCAAAACCAAGTTAGAATATAAACTCATTTATAAAAATTTAAGAAAAATAAATTATTATGAGCAGTATAATATAAAATAGAGGGAAGCATTTGAGGATAAAACTAGTCTGAAGAAATCTTGGCAAGATATCCAATTAGACAAAGTAATCCCAAGGGCATTCAAGGTTGAAAAACAAAAGAGAACTTAATAGAAGAGAAATTGAAAATATTTAAAAACAATACAATAATCTTAACTCTATCAAGAATAGTAGAATCACATTCCTAGAGATACAGAAGAAAGAAAAATGGTATTAAAAACAGGAAAAGCAGCTGCTTTGGATCATATTTTTAAAGGAGATCTGTGTTTGAGGGGGTGATGATAACAGAGGCACCAAAAAAAAAAATCTTGGAACAAGATGATCCAGAATAGTGATGGTGAACCTTTTAGAGATGGAGTGCCAGGCTCTGCCCCCACCCCACTTCCCAGACCAACTGCTGTGCCCTTTCTGCCCTCCCTCCCACCCCTATGATCTCATGCCATATTCTTCCCCCCCCATCAAGTGTTGGGTGCATCCCCCTCCTTACCACTCCACACAGTTAGTAGAAAGTGCCCCTGTTGGACTGCTGGGAGGAGGGACGGGTGAAGTGAAAAATGTCCTCATCAAGTGTAGAGAGGGGAAAGGGGAGGGGCCTGAGCTCCCTGCTGCCTGCCCTGTGCACTGGATGGAGGAGCAGGTGATGTAAAAAATATAGTCAGGCACAGTGGAGTGGGGAAGGGGAGCAGATCCACCCAAGGCCCTCTGCCTTTCTAATAGTGAATTCTGGCTGGGGAGTGAGGAAAGGGTGGTTGCATGCCCACAGAGCACTCTATGTGCTGTCTTTGCCATCCATGCCATAGTTTTGCCATCACTGACCTAGAATATAGAAATAACCACCCACCTATATGTTTGTTCTTCTAGTTATATGAAACTTTTTTTTTAACCTTTAACTTCTGTGTATTGGCTCCTTAGTGGAAGAATGGTAAGGGTGGGCAATGGGGGTCAAGTGACTTGCCCAGGGTCACACAGCTGGGAAGTGTCTGAGGCTGGATTTGAACCTAGGACCTCCAGTCTCTAGGCCTGACTCTCAATCTACTGAGCTACCCAGCTGCCCCCTGTATGAAACTTTTATGAGAGTAAAGGGTGTTCTTAATGAAGGTCTTAGTGGGAAACAAGCAAGTTTTCTTTTAAAATAAAAAATTGAAATTAAAACATTTCAGTATACCCAATATAAAAAGGGGTTATATTTGAAACTCCACAAAATGGATTCCATTTTGCCCCACCCTTAAACATAAGTAAATAAAAAGTAAATTCCATATTACTTTCACAACTGTTAAAAGTAAGTTTTCTGAAGCACTATTCAATAATGACCTTGTCTTTACTATCTTACAATTAACTGGAAAATGTTACAAATAAAAGATCCCATTGTGCTCTTTATTATTATAAATTTTTTTTTTTGACTTAGTGGAACAAAACACTGCCACCAGTGTATCAGGATAATTCAAGATTGGTTGGAAGATGTAACAGCATACATAAACTTGTTCAGGAACCCGATAGTAAACATCAGGTGAAGCATAAAACAGGGAGTTGCAAAAGTAAAGGTGTTAACTGATGGCAGGGATCCAAGGTACAGTCCAGGTTGAATAGTATGATTCCTTGTGGAGTAGTGAAGTCAGTCCTCCTGGTACTTCTGTTTATGGATTGCCTTGTGTTGATTGCATCAATCCTCAAGGCATTTCAGAACATTCTGGAAGAATAATGTAACCATTTAAAGGCATTTCATCTGGCCATCTACGAATATAAAATGTCTCTTGCCCAGATTTTAACCATCATCTGAATGAATACCCCATAGATCTTGTCCAGCAGTATATATAACTAGGATGGACAATGAAAATGCATAGTGAGCCGACCCACAGTTGAAAACAGGAAAGTGGGCTGTGTTGCTTTTGGAAAATTGCAGACTTCTACTGATCCTAAACTTCCCATTAGCAGCTCAGACCCATATTCTCAATACAAATATTTTTGCTATTGCTCCTGTTTGACAAAAAGGCCTAGAATTCCTCTGCCTTCAAAGAACAAAAAGGTTAACATTATTCAGAGGTCAAAGGGAAGATATTTGATGAGTATGAACAGGATGCAACATATATCTAATGAGGAATTCTGAAGAACAGGAGTAAAGAATATCTCCAAAGAATTGTATGATAGAAGATGGTTCTGGCCATGTTGAGAAATTGATGGTTGACAGGTGGATGTTTGGCATACTCTACTAGAAAATCTTGCAAAAAGGTACATTGGACTTCCTTTAGCAGTGGTATCAAACTCAAATAGAAATAGGGGCCACTAAAATCATATATAAAAGATGCCTGTGAGTTGCATATTAATTTAGCCATATATTAATATCTATATTTTACTGTATTTTTTACGTTTTGGCTGCACTCAAGAATGTTGTGAGCCATATGTGGCTGCTGTTAAGGGTTTTTGACATCTTTGCCCTATGGTGGACTTTTGTGAATGAGGGAGTTGTACAAGATGGAGCTGGCTTGTATGGGTTGCGATAGGATAATTGAAGCAAAATCCTAAATCTTTGAGATTGTATTTGAACTCAAGTCTTCCAAAATGTTTATAATTTCATTAATGTGTTAGGGATGTAGCCAAATAATTCTCAAGTTCCTGACAATGGACTGCCTGGCATCTCTGACCCTAAATAGAGGCATATCCAATGAAATAATTTTTAATTTGAAAAGCTATCATCTAATAGAGAACTTTAATGAGTAATTTTTTTCAAGCCACAGTTGCAGATAAAAACTTATTTTAACTATTAAATTGCTTACTTTTATTAACTTAAAGAGTACTTGGTTTTTCTTTTGTAATCTTTATATTCTCAGGTTTTAGATTGAGAGATCAATCATCTGGTAGATATTGGTATTCCCTTTACTTATTTTTTTTTTAAACCCTTAACTTCTGTGTATTGGCTCCTAGGTGGAAGAGTGATAAGGGTGGGCAATGGGGGTCAAGTGACTTGCCCAGGGTCACACAGCTGGGAAGTGTCTGAGGCCAAATTTGAACCTAGGACCTCCAGTCTCTAGGCCTGACTCTCAATCCACTGAGCAACCCAGCTGCCCCCTTCCCTTTACTTATGCAGATGCCAGCTCCTTTTTAACTTTTGGTTGTCTGCTTGAGAGGTCTGTCACTCTAAAACTTAGTACTCTGTGCCCAACATGTAAATTAGTTTCACTTTTAGATATTTGCACAAACATATCTTCATAGATTTCCTAGTTATAGAGGACCCAGCCTTTGATAATGCACATTAGATTCCATGAGTACAATTTTAGTGGAAGACATATCAAAATGGGTAAATTATTGCCTGGCATGACTTTATGAATTTAAGAAATATGATTTTTATCATATCTTTTCTAATTCAATCATAAGAGTGTCATTATTATTGGAATTGTGATTCTATACAATTACTTTCTAAAAGAATGAAAATTGAGAACATCTAACTTCAACCCCCTTTCCCCTCAACTTCAAAACTTTGAGAATAATTTTTATGTATCCTCTGTTTTGGAAATTTATATGAGCTCCAGAATTGTTGTGCTCTCATTGAAAGCACCCTTTCAGGTTATAAAATTGCTTTAAATAGTCTTATGTGTTCTTTCTCTTAGTAGGGACTGTCTCACTTTTCTATTTGTATCCTAGTATAAGACCAGTACTTGGCATATAGTAAGCACTTACTTAGTGTTGATTCATTCATTCTCAGCTTACAAGCATGAGATCTTATCTGGGTTGAAGTTTTTCTAGTACTTAAATGTGGTCTAAAATTATAGAAAGAAACTTGTTTTCACTTTATTTGGTCCCTAAATATAAAATAACTGATTTTTTAAAATTAAGGCTTTTTTTTCCTCCTTAACTATTAAGTTGGAATTTTATTTAGTTGACATTTGAGTGGGCACTAAACTGGACTACTTTTGGTAATAGTTTATCTAAGTTGCTTGATGGAAGTTCCAAGGAAGAGGAGGAGCTCATGATTCATAGAGTGGAATTTTAAATGGAAAAATCACCTTTACATTGTCAAGAAAAGGATTTGCAGTACTTGTTAAGACTTGATCTTGCAGTGTGATTCAAACTTTTGTCATTTAATCAGTGTACTTTTTGGTAAAACAATTTAGTTTTATACCAGGTATTTGCTTTAAAAGCTTAAGGATACAGTGCTTTGCAAACATTTCTCTCTCACCCCTTCCTGTAAGAATTCAGTAGGAAAGTTGGTTTAAATTCTGTGTTAAAGAGTTTTGGAATATGTTCTATAAGTTAACATTTAGGCATACAGTAGTCAACTCACTTTTTCATAATATTCTATGGTACTCGGCCTGATAGTAGATTATTATTAATTGTTTTTTTTTTTGAGTGGTGAAGATAACAAGGTCTGTAGCTATTATTTCCCAAGGAGATTACATAGTATAGAAACTCCCTCTTCTCCTGCAGATTTACAGTCAAAGGAATATTAGAGTTGTCTGTGCATTGAGTGACTTGCCCAGAGTGTCACTGTCAGTATGTTATGGGTGGAACTTAATAAGCAGGGGGTCTTTATCTATTCCACACTGTCTTGATATCTTTGAATAAAGCTGGCTGCAGTCCCTGTTGACCTGTCAGCATAGTCAAAGAAAAAAAACTTGAAGATTATACCTGTTAACCTCTGTTTTATTTGTCCCAGAAAAATGAGGGAATTTTCTGACTGTAGTACCTCTGAAAGGCCAGATTTTTTAGGGTAAAGCTGAGGAGCATACGAAAAGCAACAAGAGGTACAAAATCAGAAAGGGAAAATGCGCTTGGAGGTTGGGATGTGAATGGAGCATTGCAGATTATTTGACTATAAAATCAAGGATAAGTAAAAAAAGATAAATTAGTTCTGTAGTTGATACAGGTGGGGAAGTGCTACCTGCTCTGCCTTTATACCTAAGGACACACTTGATCATGTCACTTTCCTGCTCATTAGGAGCCATTGGTGGCTCTCTAGTCTTAATAAGAATCCAATAAAGACAGATTCCTTCACAGCAATGTATTAAAAAAATGGAAGAAGGTGAAGAAAAGCTATTATTATCAAAAAAAAGGGTAATTCAGGAGATAACAATTACTACTTATCTGCCTACTTTCTTATTTTCACAAAATCATGACAATGATGTATACATGGCTTAAGAAAGTCCTTGTTTAAAAATATGGGAAAGTTTAACCATGCAGTCATCACACATTTGGCAGCCTATTATGTGCCAGCACTGTCTCAAAATAGACAAAACCACAAAAAACAGTTCTTATTTTCAAGGAGTTTGCATTCCAAAGGAGAGGACAGGTACACCTCAGGATATATACAAATCCAATTTAAGGTAAAGTTGAGGAAAGTACATTGGCATTTAGGGGAAATCTTGAAAGATTTTCCATAGTACAGGAGTTGAATTTGAAGATAACCAGTATGCCAGGAACTAAAGGTGAAGAGAGTACATTCCAGGCATAGGAAGCAGCTTATGCAAAGGCACACAGATGGTAGAGGGAATGTTGTAAGTGAGTAAGAGCAGGTAGACCACTATCTACCATCTGTATTTTAGAAAGCATAAAAGGGAATAAAGTTTAAGAAGACTAAACAGGAAGGTAAAAGACTTTAAAAGCTTAACAAAGCTTGTCATTCTCCTCAGTATTCTTCAAGTTATGTATCTAATCACTTACCAAATCTCACTACTACCTTCAACATCTTTTCTCAAATAGTTACATCCTTAGTTGGGATCCTCTTTATATTTTCCCTAGACCAGTGATGGGAAAACTACAGCCTGCCAGCCAGATGCTGGGGGGGGCCCCCCCTGAAATGTTCTGTTCAGCTGCCTGACATTATTCCTAATCTGACGAATACAATGAATAGTATACAATACAATGAAACTTCAAAAGAGTTGCCTTAGAAATAGACTGACAGATGAGCATTTCCTTTCCTTTGGCCCCCCTCTTTAAAAAGTTTGCCCATCACTGCCCTACACTATGGAGTCATCAGACTTTGGCCTTTATCTATTTTCATTGTGCTCTCAAGCTAGACGTGTTTTTTAAAAATTGTTTTTACATTGAATTTTATCATTTTTTAAAATGTAAAAGACATTCTTAGTTCTTTGACTCTAAAAAATGGACCCTTCAATAAAATTTGGCCTTTGGACAAACTTGTTACTCCTCCAACCCCCTCCCCCCCCCCCAATGCAATAGCTTCTTAATTTATCTGGACCCATCATTATTTTCATAGTTTGCAAATTCTTTTCCTTGGCTCAGTTTTCTTTCATTTTTTTTTTTCAGCCCATCTTTAACCGAGATTCCAAATTGATATTTCTAGTGTGTAGGTTTCACCATATCATTCTCCTTTCTGCTCATTAGGAACCAGTGATGGTCTCCTAGTGCCTATATGATCCAGTAAAGACAGAATACTTTTGTTTTGCATTTAAAGCCCTTTATAACTTGTTTTCAACCTTTCTGAACTCATTACATACTACTCCCTTTCATTTATGCTGCAGTCTTATCAAAGTGGCTTTCTTGGGGTTAGCTTGTGGCTCAATGGATTGAGAGCCAGACCCAGAGATGGGAGGTCCTGGGTTCAAATCTGGCCTCAGATACTTCCTAGCTGTGTGACCCTGGGCAAGTCACTTAACCCTCATTGACTAGTTCTTATTACTCTTCTGCCTTGAAACCAATACACATATAGTATTGATTCCAAAATGGAATGTAAGGGATAAAAAAAAAAAAAAGTGGTTTTCTTGTTTTTGGTTACTTAGGTCATTCCAGCTACCTCTTCTTCATTTCTTCTGTACAAATTGTCTCTCATCCCTGGAATATATTCTGTCCTCATCTCCACTACTGTCTTAGAATTTAAGGGTAGGGCTTAATTCTGTGATGCCCAATTATGGACACCTCTACTTTTTTCTTCAAAATTCTTGTATTGTCTTACATTTCTTAAAATCTGCAAATAATTTTCTTAATCTGTATTTTATTCAAATCCTCAAAATAATATCTTGACTGATTAAAATATTTATTTACTATTAGTTGGTTTATTCTATGCTTTCATTGTTGCAGCATTTTTGAAAGGGGAGGTTTACATGGTCAGACCTTTACAAGAACACTTTGATTGTGGAGAATAGGGTAGACTGGAGTAGCGGAAAGATTTGAGGTAGAGATACCAAATAAGCAAGTTTAAAATAGTTTAGGCCTTGAAGTGATAGAGGGCTTGTACTAAGCTGGTAGCTGTGTTAGAGGAGAGAAGCTGACATATTAGAGAAATGTTAGGAAGGTAAAATTGATAGGCCATGGCAATAGTTTGCATATAGGGATGAGATGTGGTGATATTCAGTTGAAATTTAGAGTTTTGGATTTGCTAATCAATTAGTAATATTAATGCTTATCCACCTTTAGAGTAATATCTTCTAAAAATACACTCTCTTTAGCTATTCCCTTATCAGTTTGCTTAAAGGTGAATAAAGATAATTCTGAATTAAATTAAGAAACAGTTCTAAGTAGTTTGATCACCATAAGCAAGAAAAAACTTGTCATATAATCTTAGTTACAGAGAATTAAGATCCCTGAAATCCCTTAGGAAAGGATTCAGGAAAGACCAATGAAACAATTTTATTTATGCATGTATTTTTCTTTTAATTTAAAAATTTTCCCCATGATTCTTGTTTCCCTACTCTCTTTCCTCCCCCTTCCCAGAGCTGACAAGCAATTTCACTGGGTTATATACATGTCTCACTGAAAAACCTATTTTCATATTCATTTTTGTAAGAGTAATCTTTTAAAACCAAAACCCCAAATCATATACCCATATAAAAAAGTGATTAAATCATATGTTTTCTTCTGGATTTCTACTCCCACAGTTCTTTCTCTAGATGTGGATAGCCTTATTTCTTATAAATTCTCAGAATTGTCCTGGATCATTGCATTGCTTTTAGAAGCAAAGTCAATTACATTTGATTGTCCCACAGTGTTTCTGTTACTGTGTATAATTTTCTCCTGGTTCTGCTTATTTTACTTTGCATCTGTTCATGTAGGTATTTTCAGTTCTTATAGAAATCAAGCAGTTCATCATTCCTCATAGCATAATAGTATTCTGTCACCATCATATAACACACTTTATTCAGCCATTTGCTAACAGAGCAACATCCCCTCATTTTCCAATTTTTTGCCATCACAAAAAGTGCAGCTATAAATATTTTTGTACAAACAAAACCTTTCTCATTTTTTATCTAATGAAGTATTTTAAACTTTAATTTTAAATTTTGAAGTTAATACTAAAAAAGAAAAAGCACCTCCTCATGCAGAGTAGAACACAGGATTGTATATAAAACTTATCCTATATAACTTATTTAAAAAAAAAAAAAACAAATTTCCTCACATAATTTCTGAACTCTCCTACTTGCCTTGCTTCCTTTTGGATATCGATTTTCTGCATAAAAAAAAAAAAAGTTTCAATAACCTTTTTTTTGAGGAGGTGAGTGCTTAACCGTTGCTGGAAATCCCTAGATTTACAATAATATTTTATACAAGTCAGTGTTTTTTTTTTTAGATTTATTTCTCTCTCCAAATTTAGTTACTAATTGGGACTTTACAATTGTACTTCTTGCTCCTGCTTCCCAGAGTTTTTGAGTTTTCTAGTCTGGGCCTTTTGGCTAAGTCTAGATCTTTCTCAAAGTTCTACCTTCTTGGGGGCAGCTGGGTAGCTCAGTGGATTGAGAGCCAGGCCTAGAGACAGGAGGTCCTAGGTTCAAATTTGGCCTCAGACACTTCCCAGCTGTGTGACCCTGGGCAAATCACTTGACCCCCATTGCCTACCCTTGTCAATCTTCCACCTATAAGTCAATACACAGAAGTTAAAGGTTTAAAATTAAAAAAAAAAAAAAGTTCTACCTTCTTGCTGCCTCTGGACACAGTGATATCCTGGCTACAGATGTATTTGATTGATTATGGTAGTACTAGGAAGTCAATGGCTATTTGCTTGTACTGGCCCTGGCTTAATTTCCTTAAGTTCCTGTTGTCCTCTGGCAACTGGCTGACATTTTTGTATAATTTTGGATTGGAAGAAATACTAATTCTTATTGCATTTTTGATCAATATTGGAACAGAAACCAGTTTCATGTTTTTGCTTGAGTTAGTGTATGAGTACCTGGGCATTCTGTTTCTGTTCAGGCAGCCATTTTGTCTAGAAGTTGAGTATCATTTCTTCTAATAAAGAATAAAAAAAAGAAAAAGAATAAAATCAGCAAAACTAACCAATAATCATCATTTTTTGAAAAAGTATTGGGTAGGAGGGTAGCAGCAATAGTGGTGGTGGGAGTGGCTTTGGAGCCCATGGACCCTGCCAACCAAGTTGTGATATCCTGTAAAGATCAGGCCAAGATGGTGAAGTTTGAATGCTTGAAGCCCACCAACAACAACAGGGCAGTTTTCTCTGATAATTTCTTGCAATATGGTGTCCAGTTTTTTTTTTTATCATGGCTTTCAGGCAATCCAATGATTCTTAGATTATTTCTCCTGGATCCATTTTCCAGGTTAGTTTTTCCAGTGAGAGATTTCAAATCATGTAAAACACTGTCAGATTAGTCATTTTGTGAGATTCTCCCCCCCTCTTACCTCCCCCCCCCAACAAAAAAAACACAGAAGAAAGAAAATGAATTATATAGTGTGTTTTGGTTTGCATTCAGATCCAGATCTTTCTCTGGAGGTAGATGGTGTTTTTCATCATGAATCTGGAATTATCTTGGATCACAATTATATTGCTGAGAATAACATTAACAATTTGTCAAAAATATTGTTGCATTAATGTTTGCAATATTCTTCTGGTTCTGCTTATTTCACTTTGCATCAACTGTGTAACACTTTATAGGTTTTTTCTGAAATGGCCCCATTTGCATTTTCCTTTTGTTTCATATTGGTAAGTTTGCTAGATGTGAGGTTGTTTAATAGAGTTGTTTTAATTTACATTTTTCTAATCAAGAGTGATTTAGAGCATTTTTTCATAGGATTATTAATAGCTTGATTTCTTTATCTCAAAACTATGTGTTATCTTTGACCACTTGTCAATTGAAGAATGGCAGCCCAGTTCTCTAAATAGCTGAGATATTTATCAGAGATACTTGCTGTGAACATTTTTTCCCAGCTTTCTGCTTTCCTTCTTGGTTGCATTGGTTTTGCTTGTACAAAACCTTTTAAATGTAATTAAAATCATCCATTTTACAGCCAATAATACTCCCTCATAAATTCTTCCCTTATCCATAGATCTGACAGATAAACTATTCCATGTTCTCCTTATTGGCTTATAGGATTGCCCTTTATGTCTAAATTAAGTACCCATGTTTACCTTACTTTGGCATTCAGGGAGTTGTGTGTAATCGAGTAGTTTGTATGTAATTATAAACAGTCATTTGTAATTGTACATTGAGTGTTCTTTTGTTGTTTTGACTCCCAAATATTTTATTCATTTTGTTGCTATTTTGAATGAGATTTCTTATTCTGTTAGTGATTCCAGGGTCCCTGGTGCTTGGAAGTCTCTTCTCATTTCTACTTCCTGACTTCCTTCAAAGTCTCACCTTAAACAAGAAGCCTTTTCCAATCCTTCTTAATCTTAGTCTTTTCGGAAATTATCTCCAGTTTTTCCTGTTTTTATACCATTTGTGCATAATTGTTTTGCATGTTGTCTCTCTTTTTAGATTTCGAGGTCCTTGGAAAGCAGGGACTTTTTTTACCTTTTTTTTTTTTTTTTGAATCCCTAGAATTTAGCATGGTGCCTGGCACTTTGTGCAAGCTAAATAAATGCTTGTTGATTGACTATGTAGAAATACTTTAGATTTTATGAATTTGTTTTGTATCCTTTAATTTTGTTGAAATAGGATTTTCTAAGTAAACCACAGTGGCATTAGTCTGTAGCTATCATTTTGTCTCCTTTACCTACAATTTAGACCTTCAGGTTATTTTTTCTGACTGCAATTTCTGCATTTTCAAAGCTATGTTAAATACCATACAGGAAAGGTGACACCCTGTATCTTATTGGTAAAGACTTCTAATATTTTCTCATTGTACATAATATTAGATTTTGGTTTTAGAATTTTTTTTATCTTATTAAAAAAACCCTCATTCTGTCTATACTTTAGGGTTTTTAGTATAAATAAATGTACTTCGTCCAAAAGTTTTTCATCTATTGATATAATTTGCTTTTTTAAAAGTATGATTGTTAATTGTTTTTTTTTAGAATTTTGAGCCATTTTTGCATCTCAATTATAAATTCATCTTGATCATAGGAAGTGATTTTTTGGAAAATAGATTTACTTTAGTCCTTTTGCTAGGGGTTTATTTAAAATTTTTAAATTGATTTTGTTTTCCTAGAGTTGTTTTTGCTTGATCTTTCCTAATTTTGATGAGTATTATTAATGATTTTTATTATTTTTTCTTTTAGTCACAGTTGTTTAGCATAAAATTAAATAAATTTCCATTTAAATTCCATCATTTAAATATCCTTACTGATTGTTTGCATTGGGAGCAATAATATGTTTCATATTTCTGCTTTTAATCATTTGTTTGAGGCTTTCATGGCCTTGCTTTGGAATCTGTTTTTGTGAAGATGGCGTAGTAACATGTCTGTCTATCTGTCTCATACACACACTCACACACACACATATGCACACCTTTTATTTTAATTCATTATTTACTAGAGAATTGTTTTAATAACTTTTCTAAAGTTCTCATCCTGTCCTTAACTTCTTGAACTTACTGTTTATCTTTTATAAGATTTGTCTTTGAAAGGAATATATTAAAGTTCCTAACTGCTTTAATTTTCTTTTAATTCAATGAAGATTTTATTTAATTCAGATCTTATGCCTTTTGATGCCTATGTATTAATTAATGATATTATTTCATTGTCAGTTAGGTGACACAAGTAGTTAGGATTCTGGGTCTGGAAATAGGAAGACCTAAATTTCTAACTGCCCCAAGACACTGTGTCCCTGGGCAAGTCCCTTAACCTTTCTTTGCTTCAGTTTCCTCACCTGCAAAATGAAGATAATAATAAAAGAACACCTCCCAGGACTGGTATGAGGATCAATATGAAATAATTTTGGCACAGTACTTCATACATAGTAAGCACTATATAAATGTTAGCTGCTATTGTTATTGTTATTGTCTGTATTACCTTGTTTTCTCTATCCATTAACTGTGTATTTTTTAAGCTGTTTTCTTGTCTTAGAATCATAATTACTGGTTTTACTTTTTTTTGAGTTCATCCAAAGGGAACATAAATTTTGCTCATGCCTCTCATTTTTAATTTGTGCACTTCCTAATCCGTTGTTTTGCCTTCCATTTTTAAGTGAGTTCATCTCATTCATGTTTATGATCACCAGTTGTCTATTTTATCCTCTCTTTGCCTTTGATCCCCCTATGTCCTCATCTTCTTTCTAAGGTAGAAGAAGGTGAAGAAAGAGAGGGAATACAAATATACTAGTAATCTTAAATTGAAGACATCTGCTTCTGTTTCCCCATGCCTATTTTAAGTAAGGTTTTCATTCTTTTTTGTTGCCTATTCTTTATGATTCACCTTCTGAAGCTGAAGTCAGTTTTGCTTGTAATTACACTCCCCGATTATACCTTCCTTCTTAAATCTATTTCTCCTTTGCTTGTTACTCCCTTTTTACTTGTCGAATTCAGTGTATTATTGCACCAAGATGTATGTGTGTGTGTATGGATGGTATGGGTGGGTGGTTTAGATGAAGGTTAGGATCATGTAATATCTGCTTCCCTGAAAAGCATTTTTTTATTCTCTTGTGGATACCATTTACAAAAGTTAGTCCCTTTTTTCTTCATTCTTCTATAGTATATTCCTTTTTTCCTTCCCTTGTCTTTCTTGTTTAAAGACCATTAAAAAAAAAAGAACAAAGAACAAAATCATACCATTTTTCTCTTTTTCTTATTTCTCTGTGGCCCTTGAAATCATTAGGATTCTGAAGAGATTCCTGTCTCTTCTCCTCCATTGTAATGTTAAATCATTACATGGCTCCCTCTAAATCCTATCAAAATATCTTTCTTTTGACACTTGTGTTTTTATTTCAAAGTTCCTACCTAAATCTAGGCTTATTTACCAGAAAGCTTTGAAAGTTTTCTATTCTAGTAACCCTCCCCTCCCCCCCTTTCAGGATTATATACATTTTTGCTGAGTAAACTATGCTTGGTTGTAGGCCTATCTCTTGCTCATTTGGAATATTGTATTCCGGAATCTCTTGAATTATAGTAGAAGCTTCTACATCTTACGTCATCTTGAGTATGTGCAGTTCTTGGTACTGAATTTCCTGAATGCTTCCAGATACTTTTTTTTTTTTTAACCTAGAGACAGGATTTTGTAAATGATAGTGCTTGGAATTATTATTTCGGGGTCTTTTTTGAAAGGTGACTGATACATTCCCCCCTTCCATTTTTATTATATCTTCTGGTTCTAATTAAACTTGTGAATTTTCTTTTATGATTCCATGAAATAGCACATCCATGATTTTTATTTTGTTTATGTTATTGGTCTGTGTGTTTTGAGGGAGTCCTAATGAGTCTTAAATTCAAGAAAGGAAATAACTTCAATTCATTCTAATTTCAAAATAATACTCTGTAGCATTTGATAACGATGAAAGAAGTTGTGCTGGAAAGTTATACAAAAAAGGGGTAGTTCAGAGGATGAGACTCAAAGAGTAACTGCAGCTTCAGAATGGATATATTTATGTAACCTATACTACTCAGTCTAATACTTAATTTTATTTTATTTTATTTTTTATTTTTTTATTTTTTTTTAAACCCTTGTACTTCGGTGTATTGTCTCATAGGTGGAAGATTGGTAAGGGTGGGCAATGGGGGTCAAGTGACTTGCCCAGGGTCACACAGCTGGGAAGTGGCTGAGGTCGGGTTTGAACCTAGGACCTCCTGTCTCTAGGCCTGACTCTCACTCCACTGAGCTACCCAACTGCCCCTCTAATACTTAATTTTAAAAGAATTTATGTCAAAATATTTTAAAAGTGTTTAGCACAGTGCCTAGCACAAATTGGACATTATACAAATGCTTGTTCCCTTTCATTTCTCTTCCCTGTCTCACAAAGTTGTTGTGAATCATAAACAAAATCGTTTACATACATCATTTTGCAAGCTTACTCTGTCAATGTTGGTTCAATTTGGGGGGCAGCTGTGTAGCTCAGTGGAATGAGAGTCAGGCCTAAAGACAGGAGGTCCTAGGTTCAAATCTGACTTCAGACACTTCCCAGCTGTGTGACCCTGGGCAAGTCACTTGACCCTCATTGCCTACCCTTACCACTCTTCTGCCTTGGAGCCAATACACAGTATTGACTCCAAGACGGAAGGTAAGGGTTAAAAAAAAAAAAAGTTGGTTCAATTTGCTGGGGATCCTCCTTACCCCATCATTTGAACCTGTGATTGAAAATGTGAGGGAGTTTTCCTGCCTCTGCCAAGTCCAAACAGCAGCTTCTGTGCAATTTAGCACGCATTGAATCATAAAAAAAGTGGGAATTTGTCAAAAATATGCATATTCATTTACAAATTATGTGTGTACTATATGCAAAAATAAATATGGAAAAATGAGGTAAAGAGGAAATAGAATATATTAAAATTTATTAATATTTAAAAAGTTCTCACCCAGAGTCAGTTTTATCAAAGTGTTAAACTAAGATTATGAAATAATAAAGCACATTCTATCAGTTTCTGTCCTTAAAATATTAGCAATAAATATTGGTGGAATATTGTGACAGTTTAAAAGTCTGGCTTATGTTCACTTTATTTCAGTACTTGATTTTAAATGGCTGATATTCCTGATAAAAGGAACCTCACAAAAATTTATAGTTCCAAATGAAGTATATCGTTGAATGTACTTACTAAATCATGATATTTAGTTTCCTATACCATTAATTAATTATGCAAAGATTTTTGTTGAAATATGGCTAGTTTATTTCCCTCTTCTGATGTTAGTCATTCTTACAAATGAATTAGAAGGCATTTAATTCTTATTGTAACATATATTCAAAATCTGCTGAAAGTTTGAGTTTGGAAGATTTAAAAATAGTCTTAAAATTTATTTCTAGGATTTTTAATGTGAATAGATAAGAATTTTTATGGTTTTTCCTATATTGCTTTGACCAACAAAAGCTTAATTTTAAAATCTTACTAGTTATGATGGCTTGATACCATCATTAACCAATAACTAAAGGTATAATATATACTTGGAAGAGGGTCATGTTAATGTAATCTTTATAAATTTATATCTAAAATAATCTTGATAATTTTCTTTTTTTGCCTTGTTGTCAGATCAGATTTTATCCTCATTGTTTGTTTTTTACCTTAGAATATGGCCAATGAAGAGTTTGTACCAGTATTAGTAAAAATATTAGTTCCATTTTTTTTTTTTGTTCCCTTATACTCATGTCATTAGTATCCTAATGATTTCTTGGTGGGGACCTTTTAAAGCTACTTAATGATTTTGTGAGCATTTGCTTAGTTAAAGTTAGATGATATAATTTGTAAATCTATGTAATTTGGTACATGAACACTGAAGTATTTTGCAATATGCTGAAAGCTAAGAAACAAGTAAGGGTACAACTGCCAACATACCTGCATTGCAGAATTCACAATCTTCCTTAGAATATTTTATATGACATATGACTATTTGACAAAGACATGAAGTGATCCAAGTGTTAGTGTCATTCCAGATGTTTAATATTTATGAAATTTAATTTCTTAAAAAAAAAGAGAAACATGAAATTTAACACATTCTTCTTGTACCCCACACCCCTTTTTGGAGACCTATTTAGGATTTAAATGACTTACTTAGAATCCCAATGCAGTATCTTAGAGATAAGACTTGAAATCTAGCTCAAACTAGTTCTCTTTCTACTTTGCTATTTCTCCTGGTTGCAGTTACTACTGTTATATAGTTTTTCTACATAGCAGAGTTTTTAGGGATAGCACTATTCATTAAAGTTAATTCTTTTTGAAGGATATTTATGCTTGTTTCAGTACAAATTTTGCTAGGTGTAGTAGGTAATGTGCTCATGCTTACTGTTATGAGCTGTTTTGTACCTAACTTATTCTAATCTTCAGATAATTGGTGTAGTCTATTTCCAGAACTTTATGTGGAATCTATTGAAGAATGCCAGAATGTTCCATCTTTTCTGGAATAGTTTTAGAGAACCTGGGATAGAACTCAGAGGTTGGGAGAAAGCATTGAATTTGGAAATAACATCAAAGGGATGTATGATGGAAAAAACATGATGAGCTGATTATGTAGGAAAAAATAGGAGGTGGATAACCTGAGTATTCCATTAATACCTATGCTTTGTAGATAAAAGTTTGTAGAACAAAAAGGAATTTTGTAGGAATTATGCAGGAATTTTGGATAGACTTGGGTAAGATTTGTATAGATATAGGAGGTATGGATGAGATGAAAACTGTACCATGAGAGATAACATCCATCTTAGTGGTAGTACAGATTTATTCAAGTATTGAAAGTATTTATTCACCTCTTAGCAAATTAAAAGGAAATCTCATCCAGGTTTTTTACTTTTTCTTCTCTTTCAAGATAGTGTATTTGAGAATGAGATATTGTGATTTAGAGAGGGGGTGCTATACCTGTCACCTTCAGCAATGTATCTTGGCCACTCAGTTGTAACTCAGAGCCTTAAAAAGTTATCTGGGGCACTGTGATGTTAATTGCCTTGCTTTTTGCTCATGGTAACAGTTAATGTGTGCCAGACATAAAAGCAGGATGTGAATCCAAAGCCAGCTCTCTATCCACTGTGCCATTGGACTTTTCAGGATTATTGTGGTATAAAATTAACATGTCAGTCAAGATATTTATACATTTATAAGAAAGAAATATTTTAAAATAAAGTCCCCCCCCCCTCCATTGTCAATTTTCTTGTGGTTAAAAAATGTTAGATAACTGACTAGGAGTTAGGTACCACATAAAATCTTTTACTTTAAATACAGTTTACAAATTTATCAAGTATTTGTGATTTAGCTAATTCTGTAAGTTGCTTAGATTTGTATTTAGCATAACTTAAATACCAATTGAAAGAGTGTGTTTAAAAAATGTGACATTCATGACATATTTTTTCTTTTGCACATAGGTTTTATAGGACATTACGAAGCACCATGGAGTTTTACGAGTCAACGTATTTTATCATCCTTATTCCTTCTGTAGTTATTACAGTTATTTTCCTCTTCTTCTGGCTTTTTATGAAAGAAACATTATATGATGAAGTTCTTGCAAAACAGAAAAGAGAACAAAAACTTCTGCCCACAAAGACTGATAAAAAGAAGGCAGAAAAGAAAAAGAACAAAAAGAAAGAAACTCAGAATGGGAACCTCCATGAATCTGATTCTGAGAATGTTTCCCGGGAATTTAAAGTAACTGATGCTTTGTGTATAGATGATGAACAAGTAACACCTGTTCAGTTGGGTGTTGTTGAAGCCTCAAGTAGTGTTAGAGAGCGGAAGAAAAAGGAGAAGAAACACAAACCTGTTCAGGAGGAACAGACCGCTAAAGAAAGTGATGTATCAAAGAGTCCAGGCAAAAAAGTTGAACCAATTCCAGTTACCAAACAGCCCACACCACCCTCTGAAGTTTCAAGTTCAAAGAAGAAGCCAGGGCAAAAAAAGCCTAAAAATGGAATCGGTATTATCCATATAATTTTGATGATATCCTATGGGTATATTTATGGTATAACAACTAATTCTAGAACTTTAGTTTTTGTGCTTAATCCTTGAAGGCTCATGATATATATTAACCATTCTAATGAACATAGATAAAATGAAGGAGAAATATTTTTTTCTTTGTGGTTTTTCCTTGCTTTCTGTGATAACATAAAATTATGGATTTATAAAATTTCTTTTGTGAATGAATATTTTTAGAACATGAAAAAACAAATAATTTAAATATGAATTCTATAATTGATTATGATGCTAAAGTCAACTAAGAATTTTACCATGTTCCAATTGTCAGCAGTTGAGATTTTGTTCTACAAAGTTAAAAAAAAATGAAGAATTTCTTTAAGAAATTTTGTCTTCACTCTCCCCTAGATTAATTTTGTGATTTCTAGCTTAATGATGGTTATTAATTATCAGTGTGATCATTATGAGAGATGAATAATTGTTATATTGTCGAGTCTTTAACTATATTCTGGAAATAATAGATAACATCCTGAATTATCTTTAGCTAGTGAAGCATATGGATTACTGGAGTAATAACCTGTTTCTTGTGTGTAAGTAGTCTAATGGTGATGTTTTGATGAACCACTTTGAACTAGTCTTTGAAAGTAGTTATAGGTAGATGGCTGTACATTTACAGTTTTTGAACTATCATTACAAAGATGGGTACATAATGATGAAGTCACAGAAATGTCAAAGTTGGAAACAATCTCAGTGGCTATCTAGATTAAGTTATACTTGAGAAAGAATTCCCTCTGTAATATATTAGGCAAATAGACATCTAGTCTTTGCTTGGGTACCTCCAGTGGAGATGAGAAACCTGCTATTTCTCAAAGAAGTCTAATCTACTTTTAAATAGCTCAAACTTTTCCCTTATATTGGGCCTAAAGTTGACTCTTTGCAACTTTTATCAATTGTTCTTAGAAAACTTATGGCCTAAAAAAGCCCAAATCTAATTCCCTTTTTTAGTTAATAGTCATTGTCAGTAATGATATGAATTTAAAAAATACAGAATGATTAGATTTTATGATTAAAACGAGTGTTGTTCCTCAAAGTAGTCATTCTGGAATTTTGTTTGCTTATTCTATTAATGAAGCCATTGGTCAAAATACTTTTGAACCTTAAGTTTATAAGTTTATAGGTCACCCCCCCAAATTGTCCTAATTACATAGGCATTTTAGTTCTTAAATTAAATCATAGAATTATAGATTTAGAGCAAATAGACATTTAAAAAACTATCTAGTCCAGTTCTCTCATTTTGTAGATGAGGAAACAGGTTAAATAATTTGTCCAAGGTCACAAAGGAAATGTCAAAGCCAGATTCACACTCTGGTCCTTTAACTTATGTAAAAAAAATCTAACTTGCATTTATTTTACAATGCCACCTATAGATCCAGTCTTCCTGGAGTTCAGATGTCTGTGTTTTGCTAAAGAAGTTATTGATATTTATAGATAGAAGGAAAGCCACATTAGGTAGATTTGGAGTTCTGATAATGAGGTGTCTCTGATCCATCAGGGCTTTATTGGATATGACATTAAGTTGTAACTTGATTGAAAGTACACTTGAAATCTCTGTACTAATGGAGATAGAGAAAGGTATTCTATATCACTTTCACAAGGTTATTTTGGATGAAACTTGATAAATAGTTAAAAAATCAACTCTAGAAAAATCAGATTTTTTTCCTCATTAAAGGTTTTTTGTAAACAATTTAAAACACATTTGACACTCATTTTAATTGTATTTTGTAATTAAAATAGGTCACAATAGGCCATGGATACTAATAAGAATCTTATGAATCTTCCTGAAACTCTTAAAGATTTAGACTAAGTAGTACTACTCTGTCCAATGAATATCAGTATTTTGTAACATTTTTGATGCTTAATGGGATACTTATGGTTTTAATTTTTGCACTGTATATTTGTCCATCTGAAGAGAACATGCTCATAGAAACAATATTTTTTTCTCTAAGCTTGCCATTGGGGTCAAACCTTATTCTTATGTGGAAATATAACACATTGAAGGATTGATGGGTAGGACCAAATTTGCCAAATGGACTGAACATGGAGAGAACTTGGAAGAACAGTGATATTTGAGAAGGCTTACATTGAGAAATTAAATATTAAATTAATTTCTAGGAACATTTTTTAAAAAACCAATTCATTTTGAGCAGAATATTCTGGAGTGGTAAGAGGTTAATGTCTCATAAATATCTCTCATTTAACCTGTTTAGTGATACTGTGCTTCACAGTGTCTGCTTTAGTTACTTTTGCTAAATTTTAATAATTTATTATTACATAATATATCATTATATTATTTATATGTATAAAGAAATAATTTAATGATAATAAAAACATAATATGTAGTTACTCAATTAGATTGAAATCTGGAAAAAAGCCACTGCTTTAAAACTCAAGGCATGAAATTATGACTTGTGTCATCTAAAAAAATTCTTCATCTACATAGTAAAAAAATTAAATAAAAGAATACTTTTTTGGGTAGGAAATAAATTAACTTTCTTGACTTAAAAATTTATAAAAATGCTTGGCCAAATTCACCTTCGTCCCAAATGAATGTAATAAATTATCAGAATTGTGAATCTCTCTTTGGGCAGAGTAATCATTTCTACTATAATAAAAGCATCAAATATCCCTACTAAATTCTCTTAATTTCCAAAACAACCAGATTTAATTTAGCCAGTTTGCTAATCTGTAAGTGTCATTTGATTAGTCATAGACAGTCATGAAAGCTCAGTGCTTCATTGAAAAGAAGATACAGAACTGATATTCAAAATTCCATTCAATAATGGATTAAATGTTAGAAGTCTACATGTAAAATAAGAGGATTAATTGAGTCAAAGGAGAAAAATATAGTATGTATATAACAGAATCTATCAGTGATAGAGATTTATGGGTTTAAATGCCTATATTAATAACAAAAATAAAAAAATTAACTTTTAAAGATTTTTTTAAAAGTAAAGAAAAGTAGGAAAAGGGAAGTTTTCTTTTTTTAAGAACAGTCAGAAAAAAATATTCTTTCACAGATCTGTGATTCTGTTACTTTGTTAGTGTTGTTCATATCCTATCTGTGCCTTTTTAATTTGTGGAACAGAAAAAACATTGTCCATTTTCTTCCACAAATCTTGAGAAGGATCCTTGAAATCAGTTTTGGGCCTTCAAGGCCTTAATATTATATAGATAACAAAGACATAAGTGGCTTTTCCATTAGTTATCCTTTGCTCTTGAGTTTGTTCTCTTCCAGTCATACCCTTCTAATAAGGTCTTTTGTACTTTTGTGTAATTCTTCACTGTAATATACTGAAGTGTCTCTTCCCCTTCCCCCCAAAGTATGACATTACAGTGAAGAAAACTAACCATAGTCCGTGACTGTTACACCAGATCACCTGTTAAGACTTATCTAACAGGCTCTGAATTTAATATCTCTCTTCTATAAGTCAGAGATCTTAAACAGATTATTTTCTTTTGTTGTCAGTGCTTTTAGCTTACCTTATCTAAAAGTCCCACTGTGAATGGTCACCTGGTATTGATGAAAAATTAATCCCTATCCTGTAACCAATATAATTCTGCCTCTCCCAGGTATATAGACAGACCAAAAAGTTTTTTTTTAAAAAGCAGTTTTCCCCTTTAACCCTCTTTTAAGAAAAAGGGTTATAAATGGGAAATTAGACATAATAATTTCATAAAGAAAAGGTTTCCTCAGTAATAATATTAACTATTGCTTACTTTAAAGTGCGTGGCACTCCCGTTTCTTTTAAAAAACAGCATACTTTGGGGGCAGCTGGGTAGCTCAGTGGACAGGCCTAGAGACTGGAGGTCCTGGGTTCAAATATGGTCTCAGACACTTCCTAGCTGTGTGACCCTGGACAAGTTACTTGACCCCCCTCCCCCCTCCCCCTTGCCTAGCCCTTTCTGCTCTTCTGCCTTGGAGCCAATAGTATTGCTCCAACACAGAAGGTAAGGGTTAAAAAAAAATAAAACAACAACAACAACAACAACAAAACAACATATTTTAATGTATACTTAAGTGTTCTATTAGTTTTCTCTCTGAAGGTGAAGAGCGTTTTTTATTATGAATCCTATGAAATTGTTGTGGATTATTGATTAGAGAAACTAAATCTTTCACAGTTGATTATTAAAATGTTGCTGTTACTGTGGATAGTGTTATCATGGTTTTGCCCACTTCATTTTGTATTAGTTCATATAAGTCTTCATAGGTTTTCTGAAACCATCTCCTTTGTTATTCTTTGTAGCACATTATCATATACCAAAATTGTTTATCTGTTGCTCAGTTGATGGGCATCCCTTCAGTGTCCAATTCTTTTTGATACTCCATTTTCCAGGGTGGTTGTTTTTCTAAACAGATAATGTACTAGATTTAAAATGCATGCGCATCTTATAGATTTAGCACTATGCATAATAGTGCAGTACAGATTGGCATAATATAATTTATTGATAGTCTAAGACTGTAAGTGATGGTGAACCGTTAGCACACGTGGCAAAAAGGGCATGCAGAGCCCTCTCTGGGGGCATACTTGCAGTCACATGCTGGAATTTGAGTTCTTTAGTAGAAAGCCAAAGGGACTCAGGGTAGAGCTGTTCCTCATCTCCTCTCCATGCTCCTGAAGACATTACTCATTTCACCTGCCTCTCTGCCCAGCAGCCCAATGGGAGTGCTTCCTCCCTCCTCTGGAGTAAGAGGAGGAGGACTGAAGTGGAGGTGTGGGGCCCTGCACTCCATGTCTCTTAAAGATTTGCCTTCATGGATTTAAGAGAATCTGGTGTCTTTTTGTCTTTGCTGCAAAGGGACTACCAAGTAACTATCTTAACTTCACTTTACCCTGTATTTCAACTTCTTATTTGATTATAGTTGTCATAGGCTTTGGGAAATGTGTTTTTCTTTTAGATTTATCAAAATTCCTACTCAGCATATATTCTTTAGATGAAAAGAACTACTACTAGACAGCAAGGTAGTCCAATGGACAGAATACTATGCCTAAAGTCAAGAAGAACTAAGATCAAATTTGGCCTCAGACCTTCACTAGTTTTGTGACCCTGGGCAAGTTACTAACCTCTTTTTACCTTAGTTTTTCTAACTGTAAAATGAAGATTAATAATAGCACCTACCTTCCAGGATTTTTTTGAAGATCAGGTACATTAAGAGGTTCAAGGTGGGTTTGTTTCCAAGTTGGGATATTAGGAAAAGCTTCATTGATAACATGACCCTTGAATTGGGCTTTAAAGGATGGTTAGAAATTAGAGAATTGTCCAGGCATCAGGGACAGTTATGAACAGAGGGAAAGCAGGTAAGTATGGGATGTATGTACATGAATAGACCAGTTTGACCCTCAGTATATGGAGAAGAGAATAAGGGAAAAAGCTGGAAAAGCATCACTCTGCTACCAATGTCTGAGTTTTGTAAGCTTGGCATTTTACTTTCCCTCATCTTACATATCTAATCAGTTCCCAAATCTTGCTGTTTCTACCTTCACAATGTTTCTTAATTCCTACCCCCTTTTTCCACTCAGAACTACTACCTTATTTCAGACCTTTGCCAATACCCAGATTACTGCAACAGCCTCCTAATTGCCCTCCATGATTCCAATTTCTCACCATTCTGCTCCATCCTACACTATACTTGCTGCCCCTACTCATCCATCTCCAGTGACTTTCTTTTGCCTTTGAGATAAGCTCTTCTCCCAACCTATCTTTCCACCTTCATTAGACATTACTAATTACTATCCTGTACTCTGGCTAAACTCCCATCTCCAATTTTATGCCTTTGCATTGGCCATACTCTATTCCTGGGGCATATTTACTTAGTGCCTCTCTTCCTTTAAGGAAAGTTAAATAAGCATTTAAATATCAAGAACCTCCTTTGGTCCACTATGCTAGAGGTTAGACACTACTAGAGATAAAAAGGAAAGCAAAAGACCTTCCTTGTATTCTGGGAGCTCCTGGTTTTATGGGGGAAATAATATGAAAACAACTATGTGCTAACAAGGTATTTACAACTTAAATTGGAAGTAATCAGTAAAGAGATGGCATTAGAATTAAGTGAGATTAGGAAGATCTTTTTGCTAAAGAGTTTCCTTCTGTGGGGGGAAGGGATGACTTATTTTAGTTGGGGAGGAAGAGAATTCCAGGCTGAAGGATAGCCAGGGAATATGCCCAAAGGCTGGGGGTTGAGTGTTTTGTAAGGAACAATGATGAGGCCAGGATCATTGAATTATAGATTACTTAGTAGAGCTAAAAGTATGAGGTGATTGGAAAGGTAGCTGGGGCCCAGATTATAAGGACTTTAAAAGATAAACAGGCTTTTATATTTTATCCTGGAAGCAAGAGCCACTAGTTTTTATTGAATAGGTGGAATGACCTTTAGAATTGTACCTTAGGAAGGCAAATTTGAAAGATGGACTGGAGTGGGGAAAGACTTAGGACATAGAGATCAACTAGAAGGCTTCTGCAATAGTCTTTTAAATATGAGATGATGAGAACCAGTACCCAGGGTAATGACTGTGTCAGAAGAGAGAAGGGTGTGTATATGAGAGATATCAACATTGTAGAAATGACAGAACTTGGCAATAGATTGGCTTTGAGCTGGGTGAGTGAGTGGGGAGTTGAGGATAACAATTAGAGATGCAGAGGTAAAGTTATAAATTTGAGAGCTATATTAGAGTTGGTAGCTGAACTTTAGACCTGAGAGATGGAAGGACTATATCCAGAACAATACCTTGGAAGATGCTAAAGGTTTGTAAAGGAGGAAGTGGTTGTAAAGTATGTTAACTTGGAAATAACACAACTACCAAAGTAGTCAGAAAAGCCACTCTTTAATCAGGAAAGGGATAAGTCCAATATTTGGCCCTTTACTCAGAGTCTGGCTCCAAAACTTTTACAGGGTCTACAACCTGAACTCTGGGGACATTATCCCTGGGAGTGACATGGCACTAGATAATGACTCCAAGGAATAAAAGAATTTGGGGACCCTATATGCCATTTGGGGAGATCCCCAAATGGTATGGGATGGAAAGATGATTGACATTACCATAGCTACAAGAAAATAGGAGTGTTCAAACTATATTGACTGGATACAATCTATCTTGGGAAGGGAATCCAGCCAGAGGCTATGGGGTAAGGCAGGGGTCGGCAACCTTTTTGGCCATGAGAGCCATAAACGCCACATTTTTTAAAATGTAATTCCGTGCACCCTCCTGTTGAAAAAAATTGGCTTTATGGCTCCTGCAGAAAGAGCCATATGTTGCTGACCCGTGGTGTAAGGGAAAAGACTACTTACAATGGATATTAAAAGGATGGTCCCTGCCCAGGTGTGGGTCTTGGGAAAAGGTCTCTTGATACTTTGGGGAAGACCACCTAAAACAAAAAGAGCACTTAGCATTTGCTTAGCCCTTCCTACCTGGGGTTGCCATTTACGTTAGGGTTCATTATTCAGTCTGAAACTGCTAGACTGAGATTCCCTTCAGGGTGGATTCTCTTGGGAACCCGGAACCAGTACAAGCTTTGGGGTCTCCAGCTTATCAGCTAGTCCTAAAACTTGGGGTTCATCAGATCTTATTAGGCTACAAGTTTGGAGTTTCTAGATTTCATGTTGACAAGGAGTATAAGAATTTAAAAAACCATTAACAACAATCCTACTTTTTTTGGAGGTTAGGAAGAGAACCTTTTACCAGAAGGTAGTGTCAGCAAGGTTAAATGGTACAAGGGAGAGAGAAAAAAGGCCATTGGACTTGTTGATAAGGAAGTTAATGGAAATTTAGGACTGTTTCAGTGGAGTGTTGGGGATGAGGATTGGAAAGGGTTAAATAATTTGTGATTAAGTTGTAGAATACTTAAAAAGTTTGTTTTTGAATGGGAGAAGAATTGAGGAGTAGGAAGGCTTAAAAAAAAAAGGAAAAGGGAAGCTTGGGCCTGTTGAGAAGCAGAAACATAGGAAACTATTAAACTATGAAAATGGAGGGCTTGAGGATGCAAGAGAGAGAAGGGAGCTTCCTAAAGGATCCTAAAGGAAGCAATAATGAATAGGATCAAGACAAGGGATGAAGTGAAAAGGAAGAAGCATTAGTCTTAAAAAAGTAGTAAGGGTATAACTCTTTGAGATTACAAGGAGGTATAAAAAGAAATGGTGGTGTCATTTCTATTACCTTTTTGAATCTAACATATGATGATGGTAATATATTCTTGTTCCTTTTTATTGATGAATAAATTGGGAATTACATTATAGCTGACCTGCAGCTACAAGATATTCTTCATGACTTGCCCAATGTCATAGCTACTAAGTGGCAGAAGTAAGGTTAGAACAGACGTCATGCAGCTTCAAGTACAGCATTTTTTCTTTAGTATGTTATATTCTGTAAGATGTAAGTACCCCTTTATAAAGTGGTAATAATTTAGAAAAAAATAATTTTTGTTGAAAGAAATTATATCGATTCAAGACATCTTTTTTTAATAGCATAGATGATTCTGACCTAACTCATTCGTTTTGATATTATTATACTTAGTCTTATTAACTGACTATATATTCCACTTATTGAAGTATAGATTTCCTAGTAACTTGAACATCAGAATAGATGTTTTGATAGGCTCTCAGTTCTTAAAATAAAAATATAGGATAATAATAGTTCCCTTTGATAAAGGTTTATAAAGTACTTCCTTCACAACAACTTTTATATTGGTCATACAAATAATAATATTGTCAATCTATGTAGATGTGGAAACTTAAATTTCTGTCTGTGATTTACCCAGTCTAGATGGCTGGTAAGTATCAGAGCCAAAACTTGAAACTATGTGTGATTTGAGGGTCAGTAATAGTTATATTTTACCAGTACATGTTATTGAGAACTACTCTATTACTTAAAGACATATAAATATAGGTGATACAAAATAATGATCAAAGTCTAACATACAGAATTAAACTTGGATTGGCTCAGCTTACATATGTTATACCTTTTCTGTTTTGTGTAATACATAATGATCATCTTTTTTAGATGACCAGGATAAAAAGATTGAAGTGGTTTTGTCAACTACCAAAAAACAAGAACCATTACCCCTACAACAGGAGACTAAAGAGAGTGGACCAGGAAAAAAGAAAAATGCATCAAAGAAACAAAAAATAGATAATGGTAAAATATTGTTTTAAAGCTTTTAGTTTGGATAACCTTGTACTGATAATATGAATTTTTGTGATATAGATATGAAATGTTAAAAAAAAGCTTTGTGCTCTTCCCCCATCCCTTGTAGTGGAAACAAAATAATCTAGAAATGTAAAAATTTTAATATATATCATTTATTTATCTTAAATTATATGCTTTACTTCAACTTTAATTTGCTGTAAAAAACAATGATTTGTTGAATTTTATATAACAGCTATGGTGGATGATCATGGCCACTCCAGTTCTTATACTTCTTTGATGGATAATTCTGACTCAAATCCTGCAGCTGATAAGAGAGAAGTGATGGATCTGGTTAAAAGTGATCAAGCAGAGGGGACCCAAAAAACTGGAGCTAAAAAACTGAAAAATGAAACTGACAAAGGTAATTAAAAAAAATTTCAACAGATTAGTTCTAATTCCTTAAAAATATCTAAACAACTGGTTATTTTACATTCACTGTAGAATCAGAAAACTAAGTGATATTATAGTATCTTATCTCATTGTAGTGGTAATCTTAGAAGTCACTAGTCCAAACTGATTATATAGATGAGGAACTGAGAAAGAGATTAAGTGACTTGTTTAAATTTACTTGTCTAGTTTTAGTTTTATGATCAACTACAAAGACTTTTTTGACTAGTAAGGTTAAGAACTATTTGTACTAATAAATTGTATGAGTTCCAGCGATGCTTGAATCTAAGATAGGAAAGGAAGGGGTGATTGGGGAAGGGATGATTGTTTCAGTGGAAGAATATGGGGTAGAGTTCTGGTAGTAGAAAGATGAGATTTTAAGCAGCTATTGAGATGTGTGGGCCATTTGTAAATTAGAATATCTATAAATGTTTATCTTTTAGGAATTATATATACTATCTTTGATTTTTTTTTTATCACAAAAGATAGAGTTTACTATTAGCTCTTTATATAATTTTATGTGTTCTTATCCAGCTTTGGGAAATTTATTTTCAATAGCATATAAAAAATGAGATTTAAGCAGTATTCATTTAATGGTTTGTGATATATTTAATTTTGATCATTTTGAATTATGTCACATAGTTGCTTATTTTTGTCAAATTATTTTTCTTCATTTTAGAGAATGCAGAGGTAAAATTTAAGGATTTCCTTCTGTCCCTGAAGAACATGATATTTTCTGAAACTGAGGCCCTTTGTGTTGTAGATTTGCTAAGGGAGAAGTCTGGTGCTATACAAGATGCTTTAAAAAAGGTAAGCATATGTTTGGGTATATATTCATTGAGGGGGAAAATATTGAGAATTGTAGATAAAGGTGAACATTTAAATCTATTTTTACTTTTACTAACCCAAAAAACTACTTTTCTCTCTCTCTCTCTCTCTCTCTCTCTCTCTCTCTCTCTCTCTCTCTCTCTCTCTCATATATATATATGTGTGTGTGTGTATATATATATATATTTTTTTTTTGCTTTTCATCAGGATTATATTTAATAATTAGATATAGAATGTAGATTTGTTAAGAGTAAAAGAATAATGTTAATACTTTCAGATATTTAGAACTGTCAATTTGTGACTCCTAATAGACATTTCAAAGTATATTCTGATAAGTAGTTATTACCTGAAAAAATAAATTCAAACTGATGTCTAGCTTTTAGTGCTCCTGTGAGAAGGGTGACAGTAGATAGAGTGCTGGATCTGGAGTGAGAAAGACTCCTCTTCCTGAGCTCAAATCTAGCCTTAGATACCTATTAGGTGCCTGACTCTGGGTAAGTCCCTTAACTCTATTTGCTTCAGTTTCTTCATCTGTAAAATGAACTAGAGAAGGAAATGTCAAACTGCTCTGAAGAGACAAACATAACTGAACAACAATAATCTGGCTCAACTTATTTTTCTAGCCTTTTGCTTCAATACCCTAAATCCATAATGGCAAACTTATGGAATATTCACCAAAGGGGGCACGCAGAGCACTCCCCAGGTCATTGCTAGAAGGGCAGAGGGACTTGGGAGGAGCTGCTCCCTTCCCCCTCTCCACAGTGCCTGATGACATTTCACACCTGCCTGCCCCTCTGCCCAGCAGCCCAATGGGAACGCTTATTCCCCTCCTCCTCTCTTCCTGGGCCGAGTACATCACCAGTCCCTCTGTTCAGCAGCCCAAATGAGGAGCACATAGTGGGGAAGCAGGGAGGCTAACAGGTATTAGAGCTGGAGGGGAACAGAATATTTGGGCCTCTCCCCTCCCCCTCTTCACCTGCACTGATGACATTTTTTCACTTCTCCTGCCTTTCTGCCCAGCAGCCCAATAGGAGTGTTTCCTCCTTCCCCTGTGGGGTGGAGGAGGACACAGTGTGTGATCTCTAAAAGGTTCGCCATCACTGCTCTACATGAATAAAAAATGAAGCACTTATATGCTTACTATGAGCTATACACTATGCTAAGCAACAAGGATACAAATATTAGAAAGCAATATAGTCCCTACTCCACATTCTGATAGAACCTAGAGGAACTAAACAGGGAGGAGATAGTATATGCTCATGGTGCTTTGGTTTGATCATGGTGGCTGGGAAATGATGTGGAGGTCTGGAAAGGGAAAAACGACTGTAAATAGAACTTTGGACTTCTGTAATCATGTGTTTACTTGTTTTATACCATGCTTCACGTTTCTTTTTGGAACATCGTTGAACAAAGTTATTTTTCTTATCTGCACTTGTTTTAAAAATTAAAAAGACTATATAATGATAACTTTGAAAATATGGTTTTTGTAAGATTTATTAATAGTCACTAGAAAATAAAGCCATGTGCCATGTTAGCTTTAGGCTGTTCAAAACAGCCTGCTATTCCCTGCTCCACCATGCTGCCATAGGAAGGAAAGAGGGCCAGGAAAGCCAGCCCCTCAATTTTATCCCCCTGTCTACATCAGTGTGTAACGACAGGAAGCCAGTGGGCCCATGGGAAATGTAGTTCAAAGTCCCAAAATTTCCAATAACACATTCACCCCTGAGATCCAGAGGAAGAGTGGTTTCCCAGATGGCTCTTATAAACATAACCAACTTTTAAATTACAGTAATTTGGGGATAAAAAGAAAAGAAGACAAAACCAGTGATCCAATGATTGCTAGGCGCATTGATAAAAAGACAAAAAGTGCCCTTTGGCATAAGAGAGTACATTCAAAACAATGCATTAAACCCCCCACAGTTCAATCAACTGCACCCCAAAGTTCATTGTGGATCTTCTTGATGCAGTGTAGGTTTCTGCAGGAATCTTCATGGTGCCTTCTCCAAACAGTTCACTTTCTGGATTTGGGGAGGTAGCAAATTTCTTATCCTAAAATTACTCTCAATGAACTGAAGGGGATTGAGCAGTTATTTTGAATGTGCATTTTTATGCCAAAAGGGTACTGCCCCCTAATTGGTTTTTTGTCAGTGTGCCTAGCAAAACATTGTTTTTGCTTTCTCTCTTATCTCTAACTATTGTAGTTTCCTCTTAGAAGGTACAATTTTATATGTAGTTAGAAGATTTTTAGAGGAATAAGATGATTATGTAAAATGATCAATTGATGAGACTAGTCTCCCAAATGATCATCAGGGGGATTGTGAAGATGGAATTAGCTCTCCCCTATTTATTCTTTAGACTTTAGCTACTAGGAATGTATACACCCCACCCTACTTGGGATTAAGTGGCGAGGAGGGAGGTCTGTGACCCACATGTGCTAGTGAGTGACAAATCAAAAACAAATGACTGCCTCCTGGGTAGTCCAAAAACAAGGTTAAAGCTGCCATTTGTACATGTAGAACTGGAGGCTAGACACAGGAAGTGATGCAAAGAACTATCTTTTAAATATGATGGTAACTTCCTGTGAGGGAATTTTTGCCCTTTGAACTTGGCCTTGGAGGAGCTCAGTTTTGAGACCTCAGACTGCTTCTCTTTGGATTGTCACATGGGTGAGGGAAAGGCTGACTCCCTTTCCTTGGCTTTTCTGGAGGCACTAGCCTCCAAAGAGGCCTCTCATCTTGGAGGAGACTTTGTGGCTAGAAACCTTGTTTAATTAACCTCTGTGCCCCCCCCCCCCTTTGCTGAGGCCTCTGAAACCCTGCCTGGTTTGGACCTTTGGATCTGGCTGGAGTACACTCACTTTTTCAATTTCCCTACTTTCACTCTTCCTATTTGTAAATAAACTACCATAAAAGTCACCCTGACTTGGATCTTTAATTTGGAATTGTGTAATCAATTCTTGGCGACCAAAACTCTTAAATATTCAGTCCAACCATTTCAACTTTGCAGTTGAAACTTGTATAATATTTGATATGGACAAGAGAACACTTATTTTAAAGGAACCTCCCAAGACTACATTTTGCTGCAATGACTCAAATGTTTTTTGGTAATAAATGCAATAGTACATTATATTCTAAAAATCTTTTTTTATCATATGTGTGGCTCTCAAGATGTAGTTTGCTGTAGAAAGTAGTGCAAAAAACTCTGGATCTTGCCTTCTTGGGTTTCATTGTTATTCTGACTGTATACACTACACTACTCAAAATTTTTTTATAGAAATGCCACTGGTTCTAAAAGTATATGCCAAGAAAGTAAGGTGTAAGAAAATTCAAAAGATAGGAGGGGACTAGGTTATGAAGGGCTTTAAATGCCAAGCAGAGCATTTTGTATATGCTCCTGGAGGCATAAGGAACCACCAGAGTTTTCTGAATAGTGGGTAAATTGTTTGACCTGCCTTTTAGGAAAATAGCTTTAAGAACTGAATGGAGCATGCATTAGAATAGGAAGAAAGGCAATTGGTGATGTGAGATTGGAGTTCAGTAGAGAAATTGGCATAGGATAGGTAATTTTGGGAATCATCAAAATAGAGAGCATAATTAAATCCATGGGAGCTGTTGGGATCACCAAGCAAAACAATTTAGAGGAAAAAGAGAAGGACCAGGACAGACCTTGAGGGACACTTATGGTTAAGACAGCATGATCTGGATGAAGATAAAGCAAAGGAGAAGAGAAAGAATAGTCAGGTAGGAGAAGAATCAGGAGAGAGTGGTATCTTGAAAACTTAAGAGTGATGAGAGTATCCAGTAGAGTGAACAGCAATGTCAAAGGCAGCAGAAAAGTAAAGGAGAATGAAAATTGTGAAAAGACCATTGGATTTTGCAATTAAGAGATTGTTAAAAACTTTGGATGTTGAAAGCTATCCAACTGCTCCTGGATTCTGATAAGGGACAGCTTGGGTGATAAAGAAAAAGGTGGGAGACGAGATGATCTTGTCTTTCAGCTCATGGCTGCTTGTCCGAAGTGCCATTGAGTCACAAGTTTAATATATACGGAATTCAAACCTCATTTCACACAAAGGCACAAAGAAACTTCGCAGTTGTGCAGAAAATACAAATTATGTCATGTCAAAAGAGCCTCAATTGCTTCAAGGTAGAGATAGCTTGGAATAGAACCACGTCCAAGGCTGAATCCCAGCTGCCTTATCAGAAAGCTAATTCCGGGAATAGTAAGGTTTTGTCTGACTTTTTTTTTTTTTTAATTCTGACCTTGACTGTCTAGAAATATTGTTTTGTGCCCAAGCAATAGCATTTTTGACCGAAAGAGAGTGTTAACACTCTCTTGACTGCTGGTTTGCTAAGAACTTAAAAATTTTCCAATAAGACTATAATACTTTTCCAATAAGAAAAGGTGTGGTTCATAAAAGGAGTCAAAAGAGGAGTCTCAATAGCTTCCAACATTTGGAGAGAGTAGTTTCAATGGAATGATAAAGTCAGAAGATGTAAGGGATTAAGAAGAGAGAGACAGGTGAGACAGTGAAAGTACCTACTATAGATGATCTTTTTAGAATATTTAGCTACAAAAGACAGAAGAGCTAGAGGATAAGAGTGGAGATGGAAAAATCAAGTGAGGTTTTTTTCAGGATAGGAGAAACACGGTCATGTCAGTAGTCAGAAGAGAAAGAACCAGTAGATAAGGAGAGATTGAAATAAATGAGAGTAGAGATGAAGGAGGGGGACTATTGAAGGAATGAGGTCATTTGAACAAATAGAGGGGATAGTTTTGGTAAGGAAGGCCACAACATCATATTGAATATTAGAAATGAAGTGTGGTAACATCATTCTGTTTTTTGGGCTAGTATATAACCAACCCAGTTTTGTTATCCTCCACATTTGCTATTCAGTCTTTGACTTAGTGGGGAATACTTACTGGTGCTAGTTTGTTTGGCTTTTTTTAGTGCTATTGATAAAGGCCCTAGTTTTAGTTTGTTGAACATTCCCTTTTTTTAAAGAATGGCGAAATAGACAGCTTTTTGTTTAAGCATAGCTTTAAAAATTTTTATGGTGTATTATTGTATTATTATTTTATTTTAATTATTGTATTATTGATTGTGAGATATAACCTGGTTTGATTATCCTTTGGGATTAAATGACATCCTCTTGACTGTGGAGAGGTCCATTTCTGAGCCCTATATTTCTTCTGTATTAGTTATCAACCTCTGAGATGATTTTAAGAGACTTTACACTATTGTTGGTATTGGGTGTAACTGTTTCCTGAAATTTTTTAGAAAATCATGATGCCATTGATTTCTTTCATTATAGTCTAGTAAAGGTGAAGTAGCTGCAGTTTTACATCAGCTTCAGGAAAAAGAGAAGTTACTTGCTGCTGTGAAAGAAGATGCTGTTATTGCAAAGGATCAGTGCAAGCAGTTAGCTCAGGTAAAGTAACTCCTCTGTGAATACCCTAGTGATTTCAAATGAGGGTTAGAATAAAGGAGTGTTCTCTAAGAATTTGGCAGTGGTGCCAAGTTTTAATTATTTTGTTTGATAGAGAGAGAGAGCCTTATAAAACAAAGGGAGCATTTTCTTTTATACATTAATTAAGCATTCTTTATATTTAATGACATTGTTAATATGTACTGGGATAATGAGATTTTTAGTATATTTTGGGTTTTGGTTGGGTTTTTCATGATGTTTCTCAGACTTATTTTATATTTAAATAAAATTAATTTTGATATTTGTAGATTTTCTTGAAATACAACAAAATAATAGACATTATTGGTATTTCTCTTAATGGAATTTAATGTTTAATTTTTGAACAAATTTTTTTAAACAAAAAAATTTAATTTTTGACAAAAGTCTATGTGTAATTATGTTTTTAGGAAATATATTTGTTTGAGAAATATTGGATGGGAAAGGGGGAGGGAGTAAGCTTATGACTTCATTGGTATAAAAAGTTCCTAGGTGAGCAAACTCCTTCTACCATTTGGACAGACAACTTCTCTGTAATTTTTATAGTCTTAGAGACCTGCCTAAAGTGCTGGAGTTTCAGTGACCTACCTAGGGTCACCCATCCATAACTGGGTCAGGGTTATATGTGAACCTGTTTCTGAGGCTAGTTCTATATCTTTATCTCCTATTCTATAAATAGGGAAGATGATTATATGGATTTAAAATGATCTTATTAACCAATCTTGAATATAGGAGTGGTTGGCCCCTTTCTTGGGCTAGAGAATTATAATTAAAAAATGAGTCAGTAGAAGTTACATGCAGAGTAGATGATAATGTATTTAGAAAAAAGCTACAGTGTTGACTGTAGGGTTGATAGTTTTTAGCATTTCAGGTAGCAATAAAAATGGCTTCATTTAAATTTAAGATTAAAAATTCTGTGATTTGCTTTTTGGTTTTAATTTAAAAACTCATTTTCTTTCTTGATTTACAATTTTAGGAGATGATGACAGAGAAGGACAGAAGTAACATGGTTATAACAAGGATGAAAGAACGAATTGGTACTCTAGAAAAGGAACTTAATGTTTTACAGAACAAAATACATGTTGGGTATCAAGAGGCTCAACAGATGCAGATGAAGGTATGTTTACATTGGAATTCAAGTGGAACTAAATCTAAACTCCTATTGTAATAGGAATGAAGTATTCCATGTATTGAACCCAGAAATGGGTTTAATACAGAGAGGTATTTATTACAAATATATCATTATGTCTTTACAATATCTCTTTGAGGTTCCTTATTATTATCTCACAGTTGTGGGGAAACTGAGGCACAGATTAAGTGACTTTCCCAGGGTCTCATAGCTAGTGAGTGTCTGGGGCTGAATTTGAACTGTCTTCCTAATTCTTTTTTTTTTTTTAAACCCTTAACTTTTCTGTATTGGTGTAGGTGGAAGAGTGGTAAAGGTGGGCAATGGGGGTCAAATGACTTGCCCAGGGTCACACAGCTGGGAAGTGTCTGAGGCTGGATTTGAGTACCTAGGACCTCCTGTCTCTAGGCCTGACTCAATCCACTGAGCTACCCAGGTGCCCCCTGTCTTCCTAATTCTAAGTGTTGTTCGCTATCATCTGTATCACTGGCTACCTCCCTTGCCCCACCAAAAACCCCCCTTTTACTTTTGTAATGATTAAATAGGAAAATTTTAATTTGGAGTGTTGCAGAGATTGAATTTTAATTTCACATTCTCAGTATACTATGTACTTTGAAGAGTAGAGTTAATCTTTGTCCTATGCCTTTTTACCACCTATCTCTTTCCTCAATGCCCCTACCTTTATTTTTTGCCCATAATTATCTTCTGTTTCTATGATTTTCTTTTTAACCCACATTCTTTTTTTTTTTTTTTAAACCCTTGTACTTTTCGGTGTATTGTCTCATAGGTGGAAGACTGGTAAGGGTGGGCAATGGGGGTCAAGTGACCTGCCTAGGGTCACACAGCTGGGAAGTGGCTGAGGCCGGGTTTGAACCTAGGACCTCCTGTCTCTAGACCTGACTCTCACTCCACTGAGCTACCTAGCTGCCCCCCCACATCCTTTTTTTTAATCCATATTCTTAAATTTTTTTTTTGTCTAATTTAGAATGGTTACATGATTCATTTCTCCCTTCCCCCCTTTCTCTTCCCCCTCCTGGAACTGACAAGCAATTCCACTGGGTTATACAGGTATCATTGTTCAAAACCTATTTCCGTGTTAAACTCATTCTTAAAAAATTTTTTTAATTGAATTTATTTTATTTTCAGTTCCAGATGCTCTTCTTTCCCCCATCTCCATTCATCCATTAGGAAGGCAAAGAACACAAAATCCATTAAAAAATGAAGTCATGCAAAATAAATTTCTGCATTAGCAGTTTTCTGATTGGGAATATAAAAAAAAGGCAAAGAAATAAATCCTTCATTCTGTACTCTTGTGTCCATCTTTAACAACTTACATTTTAAAGGATGAAATTATTTACTCCATTTAAATTTTACTTTCTGCAGAAGCACTCCACTGATTATACTTGTAGTCAATAAAGGATTGTTTAATAATTTTATTTTTCTACATGGGATTCATGAGGTTTTTTTTTTAAATAAAGGTGCCATGCATAGCTGAGAAGTAATTGTAATCCTTTCATTTACCTTTGAGAAATCACCAGAGAACTACCATACCTAACCCTCTTAAAATTCAAGTCTTTTTTATTTTTTCTTCTATAAACTTTTTGTTAGATTTTCCTGTTTGAAAGGGATTGGTTGACATTCCCCAGTTATAATGATTTTATTTTTTATTTCTCCTAGTATTTAGATTAGCCTTTCTTGTAAGTACCTAGTAGTTATGTCATTAGGTGGATATTGTTATTATTTCACATTTCACTTTTAAATTATAATGTAATTAAACTTTATTTCTTTTTTACTGTTGCTTTTTATATGTGACCTATCAGGGTGTTTTTTTTCCTATAATAACTTCGAGATGAATGTATTAGGAAATATTTAATTTATCTTATTAATTTCATTGTAATTTTCTATTAATTATTGAAGCCTTTGACCTTTTAAACTTTTTGATGCATACATATAAAATGAACTATTTTTATGTTATGCCATTTTCTTATTATTATATAGTTTTCATAAGTAGTTTTTAGGCTTTTCTATTTATGAATAATGTAATATAAAAATCACTTATTTGTAGTTTCAGAAAGTTCGTGAACAAATGGAAGCAGAAATTACCCATTTGAAGCAAGAAAATGGTATTTTGAGAGATGCTGTCAGCAATACCACTAACCAAATCGAAAGCAAGTATGTTAGCCTAGAAGACTTCAGTTAAACCATTTGTGCCTGCATGGGAAAAATGAATATTTATGCTCTTTTCTTTAATTATTAAAATGACCTTCACTGATTGGTGATGGAATATCCTTATGATTATTGTCTTATTCCTAATGCAGATTCTTCTTTGAAAACTTAATAATGGTAATTTAGTTAAGACATTACATGAGGAACACCAATATTTATTCAGCCATAATTCTGCCCCCTTTTTTGGGTAGATTAATTCCCTAAAATGCAGAAGGTAATCTGTCTAATAACTTTAAAGTTTCATAATCTTAAGATATGTTTATGTGTTTTTTAAAAATTGTGAGCTATATATAGTCTTCATTTCATGATGCTTATTTTTTCTGTGTTTGACATTGCTGGTTTTGTCAATTTTATCATTTCTAGACTGATAGAATTTTCAATTTTGGAAGGACCTTATGTCAAAATAAGCATTTATTAACTACTTACTGTATATTAGGCACATGTATGATAAGCATTGGGGATACAAAAAAAGCAAAAAAAAAGCCCTAGCTTTCAAGGAATTCCCAATATAATGGGGGAGGGGAGAAGAGACACATAACCAATAAAAAGAAAGGACATATAAACAGTATATAGGACAAATAGAAAATCATTAAAAGAAGAAAGGCATTAGAATTAAGAGGGGTTGGGAGAGGTTTCTTATGGCAGGCAGGATTTTAGTTGGAATTGAAAAGACATCAGGGAAGCCAGTAGGTGAACATGAGGAGGAAATATATTTTAGGTATGTGGTACAGTTGGAAAATATTCTTGGAGCCAAGGGGATGGAGTGTTTTGCTCGTGAACAGCAAAGAGGTCAGTGCTGCTGAGAAGAGAAGAAGCACCCTTCCACTCAGTGATGAACATGTACCATACTTTATAATGATTTGAACCCCTGTAAGGCCAGTATTCAAACCCAAATCCTAAATCCTGACCACATGATTCCTTATTTCTATCTCCCTCAAACCTCCCACCCCAAAGTCCCAACTAAATGTTATCTACCTCTTTCATTAAGACCTCTGGAATGCCTTTTCCATGAGCAACAAACTTCTCTTTATCTTAAATCTTTTCTTCTATCCCTTCGATCTTCTAGCAATCAATGAAACCTGGCTTTCTTCCCTGATTACCCAGCCTCCCTGGCTACCCTTTCCAGCACTTGTACTTTCCTCTTATCCCTTGGCTTGTTGGTCCAGGTTTTCTCCCTACCTGAGTCCCTCAATCTCTTTTCCTTTGAGATTTTTGTAATCAATATATACCACCCAATCAACATTCTGATAACTATTGTTTATAGACCTCCAGTTCACTCTCCTTCCTCAATGAGTTTAGTACTTGCCTCACAATTTTCCTCTCGGCCTTAATTCCAGCTGACATACTAGTGGACTTCAATATACATATTGACTCTCCCTCAAACACCTTAATCCCTCAGTTCCTTAATTTATTAACTTCCCCTGACCTATTCCTTCCTCCACATCTTAGTCACACTGAAAGGATCTTGCCATTGTCCAAAAATGCATCATTTCTGTTTTCACAAATTCAGAAATCCCCTTATCTGAACATAATTAGTTGCCTTTCCAACTCATCTTCTGCCTTCTCATTCCAAACTATTCTTAATCCACACTATGAACTTGAGGCCCTCTACCTCTCAGTTCTCTCTCAGGCTATTTTGCCCCTACATTAACCACTCTTTCTTCTTTTCCCCCTCTTGATCTCTTGGAAAATTAGTTTGGCTCTGCATTAACAACTTCTCTTGAAGAAGTCTCCTGGCTTTCTTGTATTGCTCATTGCTCCTTGTCAAGTACTAACCTTGGATTACTCACACCAATTCTTGCCTTCTTCTACACATTTGCTGCTGAATGAATGTAGAGAAAATTATAAAACCATTCTGACTGGGGTCACTACAAATTTATGTTATAGAACTTCAGTTCATTACTTAGCATAACTTATCTTCAAGCTCTTCCCTGCTTACTGGCCTCTTCCCTGTTGTCTTTAATTATACTTACATTGACTTCATTCTCAAAAACCTCTTATTTGATCCTTTCATTCCTGCCAGCAGTTGTCCTGTAGCTCACCTGTCCTTTGTTGCTAAACTCCTTGAGAAGTAAGCCTGTAATAGGTGCTTCCATTTCTCACCTATCAGTCTCTTAACTCCTTATAATATGACTTTTAAACTTGTCATTCCACCAAAACTTCTGTCTCTTAGAGTTACAAATGATCTCTTAATTGTCAAATTCAGGGGTCTTTTCTCAATCCTCATCCTTTTTTGACTTCTCTGTAGATTTTGACACAGGTAATCACCCTCTTTTCCTTGTTGTTAAGTTTTTTCTTATTTCTCAGACTGCTCCTTCTCAGCCTTTTTTGCTGGATCCTTAACCAGATCCCACGCACTAGCCGTGGGTGTTCTACTGGGCTCTGTCCTGGGTCTTCTTCTCGTCTTAATGTTTATTTGGGGATTCATTAGGTTCCTATAGATTTATTGATAACATCTCTATGATGATGATTTTCAGATCAACTTATCCAGTCCCAGCCACCCTGCTGATTTCCAGTCTTACATCTCTAACTACCTTTCTTACATCTTGAACTGTATGTCCAATAGATGTCTTAAAAACTAAACATGTCCAAAACCAGAATTCATTATCTTTCACTCTAAACTATCCTTCCCTCATACTTTCCTCTGTCTCATAGAGGGCAATACCATCCTCCCTATCCCTTAGATTTACAACTTAGGTACCATCTCTTATCCCTTTTATCTAGTCTATTGTCAATTTCAATTTTACCTCTGTGACATCTCCCAAATAGCCCCACTCTCTCCTCTGACGTTGCCAACACTCTAGTGCGGATCCTTATCACTCCTCACTTCTGGATTATTTTAATAGCCTCTTGGTTGGCCTGTCTGTCTCTTCACTCCAGTTCATCTCTATTTATCTGTCATCATGATTTCCTAGAATGTAGGTCTGACCCTGCAAATCTCTCTCTACTCCAGGATCAAATACAAAATCTTCTATGTGACATTCAAAACCCTATATAACCTACCTCCTCCTATCTTTTTCTAGTTTTCTTATGTCTTATTCCCAGTTTTATATACTCTTCAATCCAGTACTTTCATTTTCTAGATCAATGGTTCCCAAACTTTTTTGGCCCTTTCCAGAAAAAATATTACTTAGCCCCCTGGAAATTAATTAAAAAAAATTTTTAATAGCAGTTAATAGGAAAGATAAATGCACCTGTGGCCATCACCGCTTTCCTAGATCGCTGCAGGACCCACCAGGGGGCAGTAGTGCCCACTTTGGGAATCACTGAAATAAATAAATAGAGCCAAAGCGAGTGACTTGAATTGCCCTTATTCTTATGTCCTCTTTTTAAATAGAAGAGTTGATGCATATAAACTCTTACCCATGTATTTAAAAAAAAAATACGTAAAGTGGAGATGAATGAATTTGGAAGGAGGAATGAACATTTGGAAGAAAGGATGAAGTTTTATTCATGTGTAAATGATACCATATTTAGATTTAGATTAATCTGTATTTTACAAAAATCAACTTTTCTATGGAAGCACCAGCTGATATAAGACAAAATTCTAGTTAGTGTATAGTTTCAAATGGATAACTTTTAGGAGGTGTTCTTATGTCTTCCTCTTCTTTTTAAAAATCTTAGAATTGATACTAAGTATCTGTTCTAAGGCAGAAGAGTAATAAAAGCTAGGTAGTTGAGGTTATACAGCTAGAAAGTGTCTTGAGAACAGATTTGAACCCAAATCTTCCCAATTCCAGGCTTGGCTCCCTATCCATTGAGTCACCTAGCTGCCCCTCTCTTTCTTTTTGAAGGAGTCAGAGAAAATGCTAAGATAAAGAGTATCTTATTTTAAATTTAGTTATGATATATAAAAATAAGGACCTTGAATTATTTATTTGTTTTTTTGGGGAAGCTTTATCTTCTGTATTCTAAGTCAGAAGAGCAGCAGGGTTCTGTAATTGAGGTTGTGACTTGCAGCAAGGTTCCAGCAATTGGGGTTAAGTGATTTTGCAGCAATGTTCCAGCAGTTGAAGTTTGCCCAGGGTCACATAGCTAGGATGTATAAGAGGCCAGATTTGAATTTAGTTCCTCCTACCTCCAAACTCGGTGCTCTATCTACTGTGATATGTAGTCTAACCTCCTTGAGTTATTTTAAAAAATTACATCTGACTGACTTTATTTTATAATAGTTATAATTTTTGAATTGTTTTTTAAGAAGGATGATCAAGATAGAAAACTAAGGGTTATTGTTTTTTTTTCATACCTGCTTAGGAATATCATAAGTTTTGCTTATTTCACATGCTTGTGGTAGAAATTTTATTAATCCAGGCCTTATTTTCAGGCAGTCTTCTGAATTGAACAAGCTCCGCCAGGAATATGCTAGGTTGGCAAATGAACTAACAGAGAAGACAGGAAAGTTGCAACAGGAAGAAATTCAAAAGAAGAATGCTGAGCAAGCAGTTGCTCAGTTGAAGGTGACTTTTACTCACACATTTTTCAGAGATGTGCTAAGCCCTTGTGTAAACCTGATAATTTTAGATGAGCCCCCATACTGAGTGGTAACCTAAATCTAAATTATAGCTTCAAGGAATGTAGTTTGAGTGTTAATAGAATTTCTGTCTTATATTAGGTGGCATGACCACAGGGAGAAGAGAGGGTTGAAATAAAAATGATCACATGACATTGTGAACAGAGCCCAGTGACTTAGGTTGAAATACTATTTTTTCCTTTAAATTTAAATTAAAAAAAATTTTTTTAAAGACCCTTACCTTCCGTCTTAGATTCAATACTGTATATTGGCTCCAAGGCAGAAGAGCAGTAAGGGCTAGGCAACGGGGGTCAAGTGACTTGCCCAGGGTCACACGGCTGGGAAGTGTCTGAGGTCAGATTTGAACCTAGGACCTCCCGTCTCTAGACCTGGCTCTCAATCCACTGAGCTACCCAGCTGCCCCCTAAATGTAAGTTTTTAAAAAAAATTTTTAAAAATCCTTATCTTCTTTCTTAGAATCAATACTGTGTATTGGTTCCAAGGCAGAGGAGCAGTAAGGGCTAGGCAATGGGGTCACACAGCTAGAAGTTGGATTTAAACCTAGGACCTCCCGTCTCTAAATCCACTGAGCCTCCCAGCTGCCCCTAAAATTTTCTTAAAAAAAATTTTTTTTACATAATTACATGTAAAAATAATTTTTAACACTCATTAAATTTGTTTTTGAGTTCCAAATTCTTTCCTTCCCTCCTTCTTGTGCATTGACTAGGCATACGATTTTATATAGATTATACATATCAAACATTATTTTTAATACATATTTTATCATCCTGAGCAAAGCTCTTCTTCACCTTTGAACTTTAATTTCCTTCTCTTTAAAATAGGAATTAATGTTCTTGTAAGCATAAAAAGAGGTGATATATGTAAAAACACTTTTCAGACCTTCTACTCTATAGAAATGTTGACTGTTATTGAGCTGTTGTGCTTTTGGCACATGTATTGTGTAATGTTATTTGGCATTGCAATATGAAAAACAGAATGATTGATAGTTAGCAGTTTGGAACTTAGAATCAACCAAGCTTGCCGTGAGCCAGCAAGGGCAAAAGTCAGTTTCTGGAAAGACTAAATAGCAGGATTTTGCACCAGAGGGTCTCTCATTTTGGACAAGGGCTTGGTGGGAGGTTTTGGTTGGTTGGGTAGGCCAAAAGCCAATTTAGGATACCAGCAGCCAATACTGATCAATACCTTAGTTCCAATCCTGTGTGAATCTATACTATACATCTTAATTAATTAATCATCAAAGAAGAAGCAACATCAATACCATCAAACAATACGGTTCAGGTCAAAGCAACCTGGCCAGCAGGTTGCAACTGAGAGAGACAATCCTCTTCAGTTGTTAATCTCAAACCCTGACTACCTTCAGTTGATATCACCTGATCATCTGTAGCTTTAGCCAAGGATTCCTTTTATACTTCTTTCCTTCAGTTCCCTGTTTCCCTTTCCCTAAGTCTGTTATCATTAAATCTTGAAAGTTACTTAGGTGGATGTCATTTTACCCTAAGGATCATCAAACATATGCTTGGGTATCTGAAGGAAGGATTACTTCGACTAAAGTTAAGCTGCAGTTACTAGCATTTATCCATCATCTTGGATCCAGGATAAGCAGTCAAAGGAGCTGTCTAACCCACAGTCTCGTTACTTAATCACTTGTCTTGGTACACTGTTATATTGAAGCTGGGCATTCACAAATTTTATTCACAAATATTCCTGTGGGGTCCTTAGTGTTCACCATCACAACTTAGTGCTACACCTAGGGATTCCCACAGCCACTCAGCTTCAGCTTCTCATACCCTTTGTGCTCCTACTATCTTGTAACAATAGTCATTGTTTTTATCTGTAAGAAACGAAATAGCTGCCTTTTGACAAGTGTCTGTTAAACAGATAATTAGACAATTACAATAATAGTTATTACCTCTTGATACATAACAGTATTGGAAAACTTGGAGATTAATTAAATAGGTAGAGAGATAAACTAAATGTGGGTAATAGAATATAAATATTTTTTAGTTCTCAGGATTTTAATATTGTTCTATGCTGAGGGAGAAAGAAGAATAGCTTTTTTGACCAGTCTTTATTCTATGTTGGTCTTGATGGTAGGGTTAAAAACTTATTTATTGTTGTAGTAGTCTGTTACTTTTGTTGGAATATACTATTGTGGGTGAATAATATTAAAGGTTTTAGTTGCAGTGGTGTACTTTATTTCAATCACTGCTGTCAAATATGTATTAATATTGTCATTTTGCTTAAGCTTTTGGATGTTTTGATGTCAGGTTTGTCAATAAAGATAGAGGCCTAACCATTTTAAAGGTCACCTTTTAAAGCAAAGTAATGAAAATAGGGCCTAATGGGGTAGCTAGGTAGCTTAGTAGGTAGAGGACCAGGCCTGGAGTTTAGAGGACTTGGGTTCAAATTTGACCTCAGACACTTCCTAGCTATGTGATACTGGGCAAGTCATTAACTCAGATTGCCTTGCCCTTCTGATCTTGAACTGATTCTTTAAAAAACAGCAACAATAACAAAAAAACAACTCTTATCTCCTGTCTTAGAATCAGTACTGTGTAATCTTAAGACAGAAGAATGGTAAGGTCTAGGTAATGGGGATTAAGCGACTTGCCCAGTCACACAGGTGGGAAGTATCTGAGGCCAGATTTTAACCTAGCATCTCCCATCTCTGGGCCTGGCTCTCAATCCACTGAGGCACCTAGGTGCCCTCGGAAGTGATTCTTAATATGGATTCTAAAACAGAAGATAAGGGATAAAAAGGAAAATAAAGAAAAGAAAATATTGTATCAGCTACTATAATAGGCATCTTACGATCCTACGATTTTGAGAGTTTATATGTTTGAAATAACTTCTAAATTGTTAATTTTTGTTCATGCATAATTACCAGACTTTGAAAATTTGCAGTTTTAGGAAGTATGGAAAAAATGGTTTTAGCAACATAAATTGAAATATGATTTATCAAATAATTTGTAGTATTAGTATGCTGAAAGCTTTTCTTCTCTTTTCTTTTAAACCTCAAGGTTCAACTACAAGAAGCTGAGAGAAGGTGGGAAGAAGTCCAGAGCTATATCAGGAAAAGAACATCAGAGCATGAAGCAGCACAACAAGGTGGGCAGAAGAATGAAAGACCCATGTAAAATTTTTAGTGAATTCCTAACTTTATATTAAAAAACAAAACTTAAAGGGCTGAAGAAACAATTTTGAGGGAAAGTTAAGTTCATTTTAATAATTTTCATGTGGCTAAGTATTCATATGTTCCTGTTTCTGTTTGGTTTGAGAATGTCCATTCTTTTCATTTATTTATTTATTTTTTTAAGCACCTTGCCTTCTACCTTAGAATCAATACTTACGTATTGGTTCCAAGACAGAAGAGTGGTATAAGGGGTAGGCAGTGGAGGTTAAGTGACTTGCCCAGGGTTACACAGCAAGGAAGTGTCTTAAGGCCAGACTTGAACCTCTACAACCTACCATCTCTAGGCCAGGGTCTCAATCTACTGAGCTACCCAGCTGCCCCTGACCATGCTTTTTAGAAAAAAGGAGGAGTTAATTTTAATATATCCCTTTTAAGACTTTATTTCCTCTGTAAGTCCTTCTATGACTTCCTTTAATTAATAGCTATATTAGACACAATATTTGGATAACTATGAGGGAGGTTAGTCTTAAGTACTTGCTATAGTGATGAATTTTTTTTTAAAGAAAATTCAGTATCTAATATGAAGACAAAGGATAATAAGATCCTTACATCTATAATTAACATAAGATTCTAATAACTGACATCTTTTTTACCTCCTTCTGTTTCCTCTTCTGGCTCTGTCTTTCCTTGAAGTAACAAGTAGATTGTATGTTATTCCTTCATTTTCTTTCTAATAGATATAGTGCTCTGCTGAAAAAAGGGATTATTCAAGAATCAAAGGATAGTGAATTAAGTTTTTTGTTCTTTTGTACTTTCAGATTTTGCTATGACTTTTTTGGGTGGATTGGGGAGGGAAGACATTGCTTGCATAATGTTAAAACTTTTTTGAACATATCAAAAATATATCTTATTGGGGGCAGCTGGGTAGCTCAGTGGAGTGAGAGTCAGGCCTAGAGACAGGAGGTCCTAGGTTCAAACCCGGCCTCAGCCACTTCCCAGCTGTGTGACCCTGGGCAAGTCACTTGACCCCCATTGCCCACCCTTACCAATCTTCTGCCTATGAGACAATACACCGAAGTACAAGGGTTAAAAAAAAAAAAAGTAAAAAAAAATATATATCTTATTTTCCTTGTATCTCCTGGAACCTTGTGTTTTGATTTAAATTCTTTTCAACTAGCACTATTAAGCACACTCTATTTAAAGCAATAGGGAAACAACTCATAGACCTTGCTTTTCTGTACTCTAAAAGGTATCATAACTCTTTTAAAAAAGTAATGCTGAAAGAAGTCAAACATGGACTGTTTTTCTTTTGTGCCATAAATTAAACATGCTATCTCTCAAGTTGCCTCAGCTGTATTGTGAAAGCCCTTCATGGTATGATTCTTGCCTGCTTTTTTAGATGTCAACTTATTCATTATTATACATTCAAGCCAAAATGACCTATTTTTGATATTCCTTGTACATAACATTCCATTTCCTATGTCTCTGCTTTTGCATAGGCTGTCCTTCGTGTGTGTAATGGTTTCCGTCTTCATCCCTTATCTCTTGGTATTTTTGGCTTGGCATACTTCCTCCTTCATGGCTCAGTTCCAACAGTAGTCCTTTTTTTTTTTTTTAAACCCTTACCTTCTGTCTTAGAATCATTGGTTCTAAGGCAGAAGAGTGGTAAGGGCTAGGCAGGTGGGGGTTAAGTGACTTGTCCAGGGACACACAGCTAGGAAGTATCTGAGGCAAGATTTGAACCCAGGACCTCATATCTCTGGGCCTGACTCTCAAACCACTGAGCCACCCAGCTGCCCCCAGGAAAGCTACTTTAAAAAAATGAAAGCTGGTCTCAGGGAGCTTACATTTTATCAGAGAGACAATGTATATGTTTATAACTCTACAAAATAAGTACTTACTACCAGTTTTGGAGTACTAGGAAATTATTCATGTGGAAAGTATTGCTTGAGCTAAGGTTTGAAAGTAACTTTGGATTCTAAGAAGCTGGGTTGAGAAGGAGGGCATTTGAAGTATGGGGTTTATAATATATAATCTTTGTACAAAGGCAAGAAATTAAATGGGTTTTTTTTTGTTCTGTTTTGTTTTTTTGGAAATAGTATGAAGGCTGGTTTTGACTGGTGTGGAAAATGTTTATAATGTGTTATGTGATATATGGTAAAGCTTTAAAGGTAGTTGGAGCCAAGTTGTAAAGGGCCTTAAAAGCCAAACAGAAGAGTCTAATTCATTGATTTAGAAGAGTGACACTCTCAGACTTATGCTTTAGGAATATTACTTTGGCCAATTTGGAGTCTATTGTGATAGTTCAGGCAAAAGTTGATGAAGTGTGCTGGTTATGTGATTAGAGAAAAGGGGATAAAGGTAAATTAATTCTCAGATTTACAATTCTCTCTAGATATCTGGAGCAAAGGAGTTGAACATGAATGACTAAGATTGTGAACTTTGATGACAAGAAGAATGGCATTGTGCTCAGTAGAAATTAGGAAGTTTGGAAGAGTTCAGAGAGAAAGATGATTAATTCTTTTTCACATGTGATTGAAATTCCTATGAGGAAATCATTCTGTAATGTCTGATAAGATGGATCGATGATCTGGGATAGAGACTCAGGAGAGAGACTAGAAGTGCATATTCAAATCTAGGAATAGTCTCAATAAAGATGCAACTGGGAGTTGATGAGAGGACCCCAAAGTATATAGAGAGGTTAGTATATTTCCTAGGATGGAGCCTTTGGGTCTAACCATAAATATGGAACAGAATATACAGAATGTAAAAATATACTTTTTCCAGTAAAGGAGCCTTAAATGGATCTGAGAGAGTAAGAAAAGAACTGAGAAAAACAATGTCACAAAAACTGAGAGATGAGAGTATCATGAAGGGGAAGAACTAGACTATTACATTAGCTTCCTTTCTCACATATAGTTGTTAACAGTTAACCTTCCTATGCTACAGGCCTAACCTTGTCGTTCTATTCAAGATCTCTATTGGAGTTAGGATAAAGTAGAATTATTTACTCTGGAGTTTGAATTTCTAAACTCACTTAAACATACCCTTCTAGCTGTTCTTCAAACTGTATTCCAGATTCTATTTTTGTGCTTTTGCACTCATTTTCTAGGCATGGAACGTATTTCCTTCTCATACCTGCCTTGGAATCATTAGCTTCCTTCATGGATTAATCTAGGTGCCACTTAACAGTGTAAAAGTTTTTCCTTACTGTTCCCCAATGGTGAGTGTTCTCTTCCTACTCAAATTACTTTCTATTAATTTATCTGTGCACATGTTATATTCCTTCACCAGACTATTAAACTCAATGAATGCAGGCACTATTTAGTTTAAATATCTGTATTCTTAGCAATTAGTAGAGTACCTTTCACATAGTATGTTAGTAATGAATATTGGATTGAATTAAGATTACTTTTTATAGAGGTAAAGGGTGATAGTGACAACATGGAGGGATTCTTATAGGTAGGTGCCCTTGAGATGAGTCTTCGAGGAAGAAAATGAACTTAGATGAAAGTGTGTGTTTGGGAGTCAAGGAGGAAGCCTTTTCCAGTTAAGAGAATGGTGGGAGCAAAGGCTAGAAAAAACAAGACAAGAAAAAGGGGTTGGAGCGTTAAGAGTGGTATATAATGTTGTAAGAGAATTGTGGAAAGTTAGATTGGTGTCAGATGGGGGAGGATCTCACTATTAAACTTAGGAATTCATGGTTTGTATGTTTGTTGATGAAGTGCCCCTTGAGATTTTGAAGTAGAAATTTGATATCATAAAAGCAGATCATAAGAAGGTCTCCTAAACAGTTTTGTAAATCAGTGGTATCAAGCTCAAATAGAAATGGAGAGTACTAACCCATACCTAAAGATCCCTCTAGGTTGCATCTTGACTTAGAAAATCATATTAACAGCTTTGTTTTCATTATTTTGTTAATTATTCTCTAACTACATTTTAAACTGTTTTGGGCTAGGTTGTTTCCTAGTTGCTGCACGTGTGTGTGTGTGTGTGTGTGTGTGTGTGTGTGTGTGTGTAAATATTAAACGTATTTATTTTTTAAACCCTTGCCTTTTGTCTTAGAATCAATACTGAATATTGACTCTAAGGCAGAAGAGTGGCAAAGGCTAGGCATTTGGGGCTGATTGACTTACCTAAGGACACATAGGTAGGAAGTGTTTGAGGCCAGTTTTGAACCCAAGACCCCCTGTCTCTAGGCCTGACATTATTTACTAAGCCACCTTGTTGCCCCAGTACTGCATATTTAACACTGCAAATGATTGATTGGAGAGAGAGTGCTTGAAGAAAAACCTAATCAGTTACCATTTCTAAAGAGTCAACTGTATAGAGCAGTGATGGGCAAACTATTCTGGGCGGGCCAGATCCAGGCTGTAGTTTGCCCATCGCTGCCTTAAGCAATTCCCTAATCACTACATCTGGATGTGGGGGCGTAGTGATTAGGGAATTACTTAAGGCAGTGATGGGCAAAACTATGGCCTGGATCTGGCCTGCAGGGAATAGTTTGCCCATCACTGGAATGGAAAGGAAGGGAGGTATTCAAGACACATTATAGAATTAGAATGAGTAGCTGCCAGTTTTTCTGAATAGGTTGCTTTCTGTTGTCACTTCTAAATATTAACATTGGAAACTAGCCTGTAAGACACAAGGAACTTAATTCAATTGTAAATTAAGGTAACTCCTGGGAAGTTAAGATTGTGTAAAGAAATAAGATTCAGCAAATTAATTTTCAAATTTTTAAAGAATCTGTTAAGTATAAGGAAGATGCAAATTTGGTATAGTGAATGAAAGCATCAAGAAGACTTGGATTCAAATGCTGACCTATCTTGGCTTTTTGACCATGCTAAAGTCACTTAACCACTCAGTGCCCCAGACAGCTCTCTGTGATGGCAAGTTATAGTAGAGTTGATCCTTGATAGAGAAAGTTTCTGTAGTGGAAGTTCACTCCTACTTATGGAATCATAATACTGAACCAAAATATTTAAGGTGTTGAGCTAAGAGCTAACCAGATAGATATCTGTCTGTCCTTTAAATGGCCACTATCCACAGCCTTTTAAAAACATTTAAAGTATTGGATGTTTATTGCAGATTTACAGAATAAGTATGTGGCCAAAGAGAATGAAGTCCAGGGCCTGCATAGTAAACTTACAGATACATTGGTATCAAAACAGCAACTGGAGAAAAGATTAATGCAGCTAATGGAATCTGAACAAAAGAGGGTTAAAAAAGAAGATTCTCTACAGATGCAAGCACAGGTATCCCATTTATTTTTCATTCTGTTTAGAGAATGCAATGCTTGATGGTGTTAAGTAACCTCTAACATAAGTCTTCTTTCAATTAAATGAGAATCTTAGTGGTGGCATATTTCACTTTGGGTTATTGCATTATGAAATGGAGGGCTTTTGCTTATAGTTTTGTATTTTACTCTACTAGTTAAAAGTGTAATCTTGTGCTTTTTTTTATCATATAGCGATTGTTCAACCATCTCCTGGCTTGAAAATAATCTGTTATTTTTTGAAAAATCAAAGATTAATTACTTGTTACTACCTACCAGTGCTCTTTTTAAACATGAACACAGATACTTCTTTACCTCTATGTCTCTCTTTTTTTTTTTGGGTGAAAGGATCTTCTGGAGCAAAATGAGGCTTTGAAAGCTCAAATTCAGCAATTTCATACTGAGATGGCAGCCCAGGTAATAAGATTGTCTTCCTATTTGGCATTATTAAGTTTTGGAAGGCTTTTGACAGCTAAATATTCTTTTGTACACTTAGTTAAGGTAATGTGGTTGAGTGTTCTATAAGTAAAACCAATAGATTAAGTGCATACTTATGATAATATTTATGTTATCTTCCCTAACTTTTAGTAATTTCAACATATTATGTTTGAAAAATAGGGAAGCCACAGATCATCTCATGTTCTTTGTGCTTAGGGTTTCATTTTCCTTCATCAAAGACTGACATTTCTTTATCTGAGCAGTCACTTATCATTTTGTCACTCTCTTGCCTTATCCACCTCCTAAAATATATTCTTCTTAATCATGACTTCGAATTCTTTTATCCTACAGTATTTTCTCAGGACATCACCCTTGCTCTGAATTTATTTTCTTTACTTCTCAGTTTTGAAACTAGTGTTAACCTATTTAACACTACCATGTCTTTTTCTCTTAAATCCATTTCCTCTTTGTCTTGTGTTGCTGTTCTTATCTTGTCAAAACTCTTTATTGCTCATATTTGTGTATTTATGGTTTGCTCTTATTTATGTCAATCAACTGTCATCCCCAGGGTAGATAAACCAAACTAGCTGTAGCAGCAAATGCTGGGCAAGTTAAACAACCACCATTACCTTGACCACCATCTTCATTGGTACTCTTAATGGAGACAGGTCAGGACCATGAGCCTCAGATCCTTGAGAATTGTAGTGTCCCACAAATCGATTAAACCACCCAGCCCTTGCAGCCACCACTGAGGTGAGAAATCATTGGAGAAGGGGGCCGTTGTCTTCCTCAGGAGCCTTGGGAGCATTTGTATGCCCAGGTTGACTTCTAGACCAGGCCAGGAGTCATGTCCCCACCAACTGCCAGCCAACTGCTGATTCCCAGGGCAGGCAGGCTAGCTGAGCTGAGACAGTAAGTGCTGGGCAAGTCAAACCACTCCCAGGGCCTCAACCACCATCTTTTCTATCACTGAGGAAGATAGTCCAAGACCTTCCAGCTCAAATTGTAGCTGAAACTTCTAGATGTATTGTTTCCCCAATTAGAATATTCCTTCATAAAAAAAGCATATTCCTTCATTAGACTATGCACTCCTTGTTAGAGCAAGAGCTGTCTTTTCTATTTGTATCTCCAGAGATTTGCACATAGAGTATATTTAATAAATGCTTCATTTATTCGTTATAATCTACCCCTTCCATTCCTAGCTACATACTGTTGAAGGGAACTAGAAAGTTGTCAAGCAACTGAGCTAACTGGATCCAATAAAGATTCATATCTCAGCCAGGTCTTCACTATCTTAGGTAGGTCCTCTGATTCTTTCCTAATAGAAACTCTATACTACTCACCACACAGGCTATTCTTAACCTTCTCAAACCTCCCTTATTTCCTCTTTCCATCCTCCTACCTTCTGAGCTGAAGGTCTTGCTTCATATTAACTGAAAAGTAGAGGATTTTTTACTATAATATCTCTTTTTCCCCTTCTCTCTATTGTGTCACAAGAGCCTCCTTACCTTAAACTCTACTCTCTCTTCCTGTACTCTAGTATATGTTAGTGAAGTGGCTCCTCTCACTAAGGCCAGCCTCTCTATATATGCTTTTGATCATATCCCCAACAGATTACCCGTTAAGTCATTTCCTTCATTCATCTTTGCCTACTTCTCAGGCGCTTTCTCCATCTTTTTCATTCTTACTCATAGTATGTCTATATGTCACTTGTTTTCTCTTGCTTCTTACTTACTGTTTTTTTTTTCCTTAGTGCCAGCCAACATGCCTAGTTCTGCCCAAAAATATTTCACTAGGCCATACCATTTCTTCCATTATCTCTCCTCCTTTTCCCAGCCAAACTCTTTCTTCCAAAAGTCTATACTTGTATATATATTTTTTCTCTCATTTCTTAAGCCTTGGCAATGTGACTTTTGACCTCATCACTTAACTGGAACTTCCTTTTTTCAAAGTAGTTAATGATCTCTTAATTGCAATCTCAGATGATCTTTAAATAGTCCTCATCCTTCTTGATTTCTTTGCAGCTTTTGACATTGTTGCCCTTCATCTCCTGGAAATTCTCTTTTTTTGCTTTTTATAACACTGTTCTCTCCTGGTTTATTTTTTCTGTCTGTTTTCAAACTCCTTTGATGCATGATCGTCAATATCACTGTCTCACTATATTTGCATCTCAGGACTCCTAGGTTCACTTCTCTAGACTCTTGCACTTAGGGACCTCATCAGCTCCCTATACATTTAATGATTTCTATGTAAGTTACCTTTTAAAAAAAAAGAAAATATTATCTTCTCTCTTAGCATTGATACTAAATATCAGTTCCAAGGCAGAAGAATGGTAACGAGTCAAATGATGTGCCCAGGATCACACAGCTAAATGCTTCCTGTCTCTAGGCCTGACTGCATCCACTGCTCTACCTAGCCACCTTGTATGTAAATGACTTAGAACTACTTCTCTAATTCCATTCTCTCTCCTGAACTCCACTTCTAACATTACCAGTTGCCCACTGGTCATTTCAAACTTAATTTCTCATAGATATATTAAACTTAGGATGTTTGTACTCTTCTTCTCCCCACCTGAAATCCCTTGTTCTTCCCGGTTCATAAGATGGATGCTATCCTTGATTTTCATTTATATCCTTGTTTTCATTTATATAGTGCCTTAAGATATGCTGAACACTTTACAAATGTTATCTCATTTTGTCCTCTCAACAATTCTGAGGAGTAGATGCTATTATCCTTATTTTCAGATGAGAATATTGAGACATATAGAGTGAAAGTGACATGCCACCAGGATCCAACAGCTAGAAAGTTTCTTGAGGCCATATTAGGACCTGAGTTTTCCTAACCCCAGGTCTACTGCTCTAACTACTACACCATCTCCCTTCCAAATCTTTTCATTTCTACCCCTGCCTTTCTCACTGCTCACCACTTCTCAGAACTCACCTGCTGCTGCTTTAATTCAGACATCTATCACTTCTAGTTTGGACTATTACAATAGCTTCCTAATTGGTTTTCCTATCTTAAATCCTTCAACATAGCTACCAGAGTTATTTTAAGCATGTACCTCACCATGGCACTGTTTTACACCAATATCTCTTTAGTGCTATAAGGATCAAATATAAACTCCTTTGGCATGGAAAGCCCCTTACCTGGCCCTGGACTACCTTCTTAACCATGATATACATTACTTTTCTATGGTCTAGTGCAGGAGTCAGCAACCTTTTTGGCCTGTGAGAGCCATAAACTACACATTTTTTACATGTAAATTTAAAATGTAAATTAAAATGTAATTTCATGAGAGCTGTACAGTCCTTACAGTGCGCGCTCCTGTAACAGTGCCTGAAAAAAAATTGACTTTATGGCTCCTGCAGAAAGAGCCATACGTTGCCGACCCCTGGTCTAGTGGGACTAATCTTTCTGTTCTCTTATTTGATATTCCTTCTCCTCTTGCCATTCCTTTTCATTGTCTGTTCCTCTCGTCTGAATTCCTCCTTTCCTTACCTTTGCTTTGTAGAAGCCTTTATTTTCTTCAAGAATGATGAATATGAAGTTTTTCATGTTGATCATTTAGTTGCATCTTTCTAGTGATGACCACTATAATAGTCTCTGACTTAATTTTCTTCAATCTCATTTGGGCAGCTGTCAATTTGATTTTGATAAAGTATAAATGACAATGGTAAATATAATATTCCTTTATTTAACAAATTCCAGTGGGTCCCTATTGCCTCTGTAATCAAATATAACCCTGTCTTTAAGACTTAAATTTCTTCACAGCCTGGAACCAGTCTTTCCAGCATATATCTCTTCCCATACTTTGTGGTCCAGAAAAACTGACTTTCAGTGCTGCACACACAAGGGTCCTTCTACCATCCTATGCCTATTTACTGGGGAATGCGCTCTGTCTTCACTTCTGCCTCAGGGAATTGCTCTGTGCCTTTGAGAATTAGCTCAGAGGCTTCCTACTCAAAATTTGAGTTCTCCAACTACTAAAATTTTCCTTTCTTAAATATTTTGTATTTTATTTACTTCATAAATATGGGAAGATATAACAGCATGCATTATCTCTGTATGTGTTTTTACATGTATACATATGTGTGTGTTCACACACATATATTGATCTCCACCAGAGAGAGTAGTAATTGTTTCATTCTTTGTACTTACCCCTAGCTCTTAGCATGGTGCCTGGCTTTGTAGTAGGTGCTTATAAGTTGACAATATTTGCTTATAAATGTGTTACCTTTACTTTGGAGCATTAGAAATATAATATAATTTTTTATTTTATTTACTTATTTATTTTAAAACCCTTACCTTCCATCTTAGAATCAATATTATGAATTGTTTCCAAGCCAGAAGAGCAGTAAGGGCTAGACAATGGGGGTTAAGTGACTAGCCCATGGTCACACAGGTAGGAAGTGTCTGAGACCAGATTTGAACTTGGGGCATCCCTTTTCTAGGCCTGGCTCTCAATCCAGTGAACTACCTAGCTACCCCCTCCCCATTAGAAATATTTTAAAAAGAGTACCCTACAAGTACAAAGACTTATTGTTTAGGTCAAGTATCCATATGGACTTCAGAAAAGTCTTTCTCACTAATAAATTTCTGTTCTGTTATCCACCCAAGAAATATCCAAAATAAGGCTTTTTGAACATCCAAGGGAGTGCTATTTGATACAATATGGAGTTTTATAGCATCAGGTAACACTGAATTATTATAGTGCTATTTGTATATCTCAAAATTACAGGTTTTTATTTTGGTTTTTAGTATAAGAACTTTTCGCATTTTTGCAAATGATGTTGTTTGATTTACTTTTTGTCATTATTGTAAGATCTCATTAATCAAAGGATTTTAAAGACTGTAAAGACCTTAAAATTATCTAGCTGAACAACTTCATTTTACATATGAGGAAATTCAGGTACAGAGATATTAAGTGACTTGCCTTTGTTTAATACAATGTAACTCAATATATAGAATTACTGAAAAGAACTTAAATGTCACTAGAATTTATAGTGATTTTTTTTTAGGATTTTATTTTTAAAATTCTGTATTTAAAACACCAAATAAAATGAGCATTTTCATATTCATAGGACAACAGAAAAAGAGAAATCTATGTGAAACTAGGAATTTCCACTTTATTTCTATACTTTTTCCTTTTAAAATAAATATAACAAATTCTTTTTAATTAAATATGAATAAAAATAATAAGTAACAAAAATGTAATTTTCCAAGCTATCTTCTGTGTGATTTTATCTTTTTTTCCCTTGAACCTTTGAAAAAACATCTCAGAACACTATCTTTTCTTTCCTTTTTTTCCCCCTTGGTTACCCTCTACTTCTTATCTTTACTCTCCATCACCTCTTATCCTCACACATCTGCGCATCTATTGAGGGGAGAAAAAAACCCACCACCTTTTGTACTAGATGTACAGTTTGGTAAAATAAGTCCAGAATTAACTGTGCCCAGAAGTGTATACTTTTTATTTTTTTATCATCAGCCCATCACCCCCTTGTCAGAAGTAGATAGCATGTTCCATCATTACTTCTCTAGAATCATGGTCATTGCATTAATCCTATTTTTAAGTCAGTGTAATTAAAAAACTAGAATAACATTTTATAAATTGTTTTATATTCTTTAAAATTCAGTGAAACAAAAATATAAGATGATCAAAGCTTTAAAATGCTATTATCTACTTCTTGTGACAAAATGGATTGTCGGTCTTAATTCTTGAAAATGGAAGCTTACATAGAGTGCAGGTTATTTTAAAGTAAAGTATAAAACTCTGATAATGGTATAACTTCAAAAGAAATCTTTTTATCCTTTGGTCTTTGGAGACAATAAATAGCTCATAGTTTCAAATCTGAATTATAGGAGGAATATGCTATATGAGGTAGAAAAGAGGGAAAATCATAACTATTAATTCAAATGTTATGAAGGAAAACAAGTCTCAAGCCTTAGCCTTAGCTAAAACTTTAAGACATTAGTCAGAATTCATTTGATCAGGGAATATCACAATTATTTAAAAAATAAATAATAAAAATGAATACATATTTCTTTAAATGGATTTTAAAGTAGATCATTTTAGTATTATAAATGGATTTAAAGGAAGAGAAGAATCCCATGTGATTGTTTGCTTCTTGATTTTCATTTAAATGCTTATCTTTTAATTTTTAACAAATTTAATATAATCAATCTCTTACTTTAATGTAGTTTCTTCGTTGTGGCTATCATTTAATTCCTAGATCAGGAGTTCTTAAACATTCTGGTGTCAGGGACCCCTTTGGCAGTCTGGTGAAGCCCATATATCCCTTCTTTGAATGTTTTTAAATGCATAAGATAAAATATGTAGTATTACAAAGTAAATCAATTATATTGAAATATATAGCTATCAAAATATTAAAAACCAAAAGAAGAAAATACCCCTAGTTAAAAATCTCTATTCTAGTTCAAGGTTCTTTTTAGTTTTTTACATAGTTTGAAGGTTCTCTTATGCCATGTTTATATTTCCTTTCAAATATATTTTTGCATTGACTCTGGTTTGTTTTATTTTTTTATTTTCAGACCTCTGCTTCAGTCCTAGCAGAAGAATTACATAAAGTGTAAGGCTAACTTCACATATTTATTCTTTTTTTTTAATGAGAATTGCTTGGTCATTATTTAGTCATTATAGTACATATAGCATCTGCAATCTGATTTAAATATTTGGTATATCTCCTTCAGTTTAATAGTAAAAGAGTCTACTTCATCTTGTAATAATTACACTATTTTATTCTTATTTAGAAAAAACATTTGTTAATGACATGTCACTAAAGACTTTTTGAAATGTGGGTTAAGAATATTCTGATACTACTTGAGTAGTGGTGCTGTTTTAAAATTTATATGGTGTTATCTTTTTTGATGTTTGGATTAAGAAGAAATTATTTTACAGCTTATGATTCGTTATAAAATTTTTAAGTATGTATGACTAGAAACAAGTATAATAGTAATAATGCTTCTCAGTTTTGCCATTTCATTGGTAGAGATATTTATCCACCATTGAAGGTTTAAACCCTTGCAAAACTACTCCAAAATCTTAGCAGTTGCTTTATGAATTTCTGTAGCCCAACAAACCAAATCATTCTTGGAAATTATATTTCTTTTGACTCTGAGACTTCTTTATCCCAGCTAGGCAGGTTCTGAAATGACATTCCCCTTATCTTGTGATCTTGCCAGGGCTTGTGTTCTACTAGTATGGCCTTGAGAATCAGTGTTACCTGTAAATCATGGTGAGATATCAGAATAAAATTTTAGTATTGGAGTAATTAAGATGACAATATTTAATGCCATCAGAGTTCTACTTTTTGGTCACTCATAACCTATTTATTGTTAAAGGATTGCAGAAAAGGATAAACAGATAAAACAGACTGAAGACTCCTTAGCAAATGAACACGATCATTTAACAAGCAAAGAAGAGGAGCTGAAGGTATTGTAGATTGTATATAGGCCTAATAACTAAATATAGATATGAAGAAGTTGATGATGACTTATAGTTTGTGTGGCTGTTTCTTGAAATACTGCAATTCTGTTATGTAACCAATAGCTTTTTTTTAACCATTCTGAGAACTGTTGAGAGGAAAAATTAATATTGATATAATTTTTATTAATGAAGAATAAAAAGTTTTCAATGTAGAATTTTGAAGTTTGAATGGTTTTTAAAAGACGTTTGTATTCACTTATAGTGAGTAAAAGCTTTTCCCCTCCTTTAGGAAAAAAATCCAAATAGTGTTTTAAAAAAACAAACAGACAAACAAACAAACAAAACATATCTTCTTTGGGGGCAGCTGGGTGGCTCAGTGGATTGAGAGCCACGCCTAGAGATGGGAGGTCCTAGGTTCAAAAGTGTCCTCAGACACTTACTAGCTGTGTGACCCTGGGCAAGTTACTTAACCCCCATTTCCTAGTCCTTACCACTTCTGCCTTGGAACCAATACACAGTAATGAGTCCAAGACAGAAGATAAGTTAAAAAAAAAACAACAACATAAAAACATATCCTCAAAATAATTCAAATGTTTTAGTGTAAGAGTAAATGAATTGGAAAACATAAGCAGTACTACAAAAAAGTTTAAAATTAAGCAAAACTCATGTTTGACTTTTAAAGTATTTATGTCTTTTTTAGTAGCACAGACATTCTATTAAATTCAAATTTTGAATGTTTGGCAATTTTCTGAAATTATAGCTGGCATTATATAGTATTTTAAGGTTTTAAGGTACTTTACATGTTTAATCTCATGAGATTCATAATTTCTGTGAGTCACAATGCTATTTATTAACTTTCCATTTTATTTCCATTGTTAAGGAAAAGTAGACAAAGTAATTAAATGATTTTTCTGGGGCCACACAGCCATAACATGTCTAAATCAGGATTTGAACTCAGATATTCCTGACTCCATGTTTATCTCTCTGTCCACTTGACCATTTAACACCATCTTCATCTTTTTTCTAGGTTATCCAGAACATGAATTTCTTTTTAAAAGCGGAAGTGCAAAAGTTACAAGCTCTGACCAATGAACAGGTAATCTCGAGATCTTTTTATCATCTCCAGTTAATTTGATAATGACAGCTTAATTGATAAGAAATATGGGACACCGAAGATCTTTTAGCTCATACTTCTAGCTCTGTCTCTGGCAGCATAGAGTTTATTATATATACTTTAAGACTCACTTCACACAAAACTTTGCATGTGCACAGAAACACAAATTATATCATATCAAAACACAAAGATTCTCAATAGTTTCCAAACAGAACAAGGCTAAGGTCGAACTTCGGCTGGGTCTTTATCAGAAAGCTGTAACAAGGGAATATTTTCTTAGGGGCGAAATGCCCTTCTGGAGGAATTTATGACCCTGAGTGTCTAAACTACTTTTGAAACAAAAACAGTTGTATTTCTGACCAAAGGAGAGAATGTTAACCTCTTGACAGCTGGTTTGCTAGGAGCTTAAAGCTTTTCATTAAGGAAAGGTATGGATCAGAAAAGGAGTCAAAAGAAGAGTCTCAGATTTTTATCTATTTGAGCCTCTGTTTCTCTTATTGGTTTCCCACATATTTCCCCCTTTTCTTTTAAATTGAAGTGATTTGTTAATATAGCAAAACCTTTTATTAATGAGAGGAGTCACAGAGAGTGGTTACAACCATCAGCTACAGAGATCTTGTAAACTATAGCTGGATCTGATAGGATTCACAGATTGTACTGACAGACCATGTTTCTTTCTATTGCTCTCAACAAGGTAAAACTAACCTGTTATAGATAAGTTCCCCAAAGCTAGAAAATATAACTATTTTCATTAATAATGCTATTACTGGGGTTATGAATATATGACAGTATATGAATTTATGAGTATATGGTAAAAGAAGCATAATGTCTAGTTCTTGCTTATGCTGGCCATATTATATTAGGATAAGGGAACATGTTTTCAGATGTTGATGGCTTGGCCTTAGTTACCTCTTACTAAAATTCTTAAGTTGCTAATGAACTAATCAATTTTGAAATTGAAAATTGTTGATGTAACTTACTTTTATTTATGTTTATAAAAAACCCATATGTTCTGCCTTAAAATCAATAACAAGTAAGTATTTAAGGGCTATATTGTAATATTGTAAGTATTGTATTGAAATACTAAGTAAGTGTTGTAAGTATAGTAAGGACTGAGCTAGGCAATTGGACTTAAGTGACTTGCCCAGGGTCATGCAGCTGGGAGGTATCTGAGGGCAGATTTGAACCCAGAACTTCTTGACTTCAGGTCTTGATTCTCTTTCCAATAAGCTACCTCGCTACCTTTGTAGCATGCATTTGAAAAAATTATAATTTTACTTTATCTTTAATGTTTCATTTGGCCTATGAGTGTACAAGTTGTTCAGTAGATCCAAGTGGAGATAGTGTATGTATACATTTAAAAAATGATGCATAATATAATTGCAAGATATTCAGATAAAAATATAGTTATTGTACTTTAAGTAGAGATAAACACAAACATTTTCTTTTTTTCAGTAATTTCGTTAGTGTAGGGCAGTGATGGGCAAACTACAGCCCTGGGTCAGATGTGGCCCCCTGAAATGTTCTAAACAGCTGCGGGACATTATTCCTAATCTGACGAATACAATGAGTAGGATACAATACAATGAAACTTTGAAAGAGTTGCCTTAGAAACAGACAGACAGACAGACAGACTGACAGACAGACGAGCATTTCTTTTCCTTTGGCCCCCTCTTTAAAAAGTTTGCCCATGACTGGTGTAGGGGGTCCTCCCATGTTAATGAGTAATATTCCTCCATGTTATTTTGCTTTTACAAGTTTTTCTTATGTTTTTTTTCCATCAATCTCCACGTTTTCCTGAGAACTCCATAGAAGATATCCAATATGCTAGAGACCTTTCTGTTTTTCATTACAAAAAAAAAGTTTATTGGGGATACCAGAATATTTCTGAGGTCTCTATTTCCCATCTCTTCCTCAGTGACCTCCAGACATTCATGTCTTTAATTATATTTTATTAATCCTTTCATTCAAGTCTTTTTTTTTTTACATGTCACAATCTGCTTATGCCAGGCATACATCTTCCCATTGCTCTTTTTACTATTTATAATTTTGACTGCTCTAAATTCTTGTAGTACTCTGATTCATAGTCTGTAAAGATAGCATATTGGTTTTGAAGATAAGGGCTTTTATTTTGCTGCAGCGAGCATTTGGGCTTTTGTAGCATTGCGAAAAATATGATCCTACCTGATCTCTTCCTCTTCCTTAATTTTGTCAAGCTTATTGTCCATCTGTAGTGTCTTTCTAACATGCTTATGTTATTAGACTAATTTTATAGATTACCAGTCTAGTTTTACTTCCTTTGTTGGCATTATATATTTTTCATTCTCTCAATTTTTTTTAACTTCATTTTTCTTGGCAGGGATAGGATAGAGGGAAAGACTGGCTTTCCTTATATTGCTCTGCCTGGAAGGGTAGCAGAGTCTTGGGGGCCAGTTCCTATTGCTGATCTACATGAAGATTTTGACTATTTCCATTTCTTACCTGGGCCAGTTCATCCTCTTAGGCAAGTTGGTGACCCCTTGATCCTGAAGATGCACTGTATTTTTCTGGACTTAATGCATATTGGCTTTAGTTCTGCTGCAGCTCAGAACACTTGAGCTTAAATGACCCACCGACATCAGCATTCCTGCTAGTAGGGATTATAAATGCACTCTACTAACCTTGGCTTCATTTCATTTTTCCAGTGTAGATGGATGATCTATATTAGTTGTATGTGGGGAACTCTTTGCAAGTAGTACAGTGAGTATAAGCATATTAAGAGATCCTTGCCATCAATAGGAATCCTTCTTTTATGCAACCATGACATTAGCAAACTACTTTTGAAAAGCATATCATCCTGTTTCACAAATTTCAGAATGTTGATAACTTAGGAAATCATTGGTTAAAATTATATCTAGTCACATCTATAGGATTTCAGAGTATGTTTGGGTATTACCTTGTCTGTATTGACAGTTGTTTTCTGACATTTTGAAATTCAGATTCTTTCTTTCCTTTTCTTCTCTCCTGTCCCAAGGCAGTAAATACTTTGATTCATCTTAAAACAGTGAAACAGTACATATTTCCATATTCCCTGTGCTGTGACAGAAGACACATATCACACATACAGTAAAAAACTCAAAGGAAATATGCAGCCCTTTTATCTTCATTCAGATTCCAATAGTTCCTTTTTTTCCCCCCCTGTGCATAGCAGTTACTATCATGATTCCCTTAGGGTTATCTTGGAACCTTGTTTTGCTGATAATAGTTTACACTTTCACAATTAGTTAATCATTGTACACTATTTCTGTTACTTTATATACCGTTTTCCTGGTTCTACTCACTTCGCTTTACATCAGTTCGTATAAGTATTTCCAAGTTTTTTCTGAACTCACTCTATTCATCATTTCTTATGGTACAATAGTATTCCCTTAAACTATGTACTACAACTTGTTCAGCCATTCCTCATTTGATGGACATCCCTTTGGTTTCCAATTTTTTGCCACTTCAAAAAGAACTACTGTTATTGCACAAATAGGTCCTTTTCCCTTATTTCTGATCTCTTTGGGATATATAACTAGTAGTGGTATATAACTGGGTCAAAGGGTATGCATAATTTTAATACCCTTTGACCATGGCTTCATATTACTCTCCAGAATGGTTCTTTGTATTAGTTCACAATTCTAGTTCAAGTATCCATTTTTACTTTATCTTGGTTTATGGTGAGATATTGATCTAAACCTGGGTTCTGACTTGATGTCTAGTTTTGCCATCAGTTTTTGTCAAATAGTGAGTTCTTTCCTCAATAGCTTGGATCTTTGTGTTTATTGAACAATAGATTTCTATAGTCATTAACTACTATGTATTGATTTCCTAATCATTTCCATTGATCCACTACTTTTTTTTTTTTGCCTGATACCAGGTTGTTTTGATTATTGCTTTGTAGTATACTTTGAGATCTGGTATGACTAGGTCTTCTTCATTCATATTTTTTCATTAATTCCTTTGATATTCATGATCTTTTTCTTCTAGATGAATTATGTTATCATTTTTCTAGTTCTAGGAAATAATTTTATGGTAGTTTTACTGGTATTATATTGAATAGATGAATTAATTTAATAAGATTGTCATTTTTATTATATTGGTTCAGCCTATCCCTGAGTAATTAATGCTTCCAATTGTTTAGGTATGACTTTATTTGTGTGAAAGGTGTTTGGAGATTATGTTCATATAGTTGCTGAGTTTGTTTTGGGAAGCATATCCTCTGGGTACTTTATTTTGTCTAGAATTATTTTAAATAGAATTTATTTTTCTATCTCCCGTTGTTGATGCTTTAGTTTCTTTTTATTCTGATGATTTATGTGGATTATTTGTATCCTACAACTTTGCTAATGTTTTTAGCAAACTAACTTTGTTAATTCTTTCTTTTAGTTTTTTAGGGTTTTTTTTCCCCTCTTGGATTCTCTATAAACCATTATATCATTGGTTAAGAATGATAGTTTTGAGGAGTAGCTGGGTAGCTCAGTGGATTGAGAGCCAGACCTAGAGACAGGAGGTCCTGTGTACAAATCTGGCCTCAGACACTTCCCAGCTGTGTGACCTTGGGCAAGTCACTTAATCCCCAATGTTTAGCCCTTACCACTCTTCTGCATTGGAGCCAATACACAGTATTGACTCCAAGACAGAAGGTAAGGGTTTTTAAAAAAAAAAAAGAAGGATAGTTTTGTTTCTTCACTGCCTATTCTAATTCCTTCAGTTTTTTTTCTTTGCTTTTTGCTTTTCTAGTTTCTAGTATAATATTAAAATAGTAGTGCTAATATATAGAGAACCTGCTCTATAACCAGAGACTAATCTGAGTAGCCTAGGGTGGTCGTGGGATGCAAAGAATGAAACAGATTGGAAGCACAGCTTGTTAGCTCATAGTACTTCAAGAAATACTGAAGTAGCCACTTTATTATAAAGGAAATTAAAGATCCCCTTCCCCCAAAAGCCCAAGAAAGTTTCCCACAGTTACAGAGAGCAGGATTTTTACTATAATCAAAACAAAAGCCTTAGAAGCCTCCAGGTGTAGATAAAAAACCTATGCTAAACTATGAACTAACTATATGTGTTATCTTTAAGTGAAGCCTGGGACATCTGTTAGGCCAGAAAACTTCTGCAGTTCTCAGTCTTGATGGTATTAAAAATTTTTTTTGAGCCTCATTATTTTACTTTAATTCTTGGCAAAATGCTTTGCCAAGGGTTCGACCTTGGCCGTACCAGCCATCTGTGTTCTTGGGCAAAGGGGAACAGAGTTAGCCCCCCTCCTGCTGGAGTGTTGAGAGCCCAAAGCTTTTTCAATAAGACTATAATGCATTTTGAAGGAAGGTGAGAATTATGAAAGGAATCAAAAGAGGAATCTCAGATTTTTATCTTAGATATTCCTCTCTGTCTCAACCCTGATAGGGAGAAAAACCAATACACGGCTCTGCCGGTCTGTATTGTTCTTTTGAGGGGGTCCAGATAAAAATATCTACTTGTGATTCTAATTTCTCTTAATAGCTCCTGACATATCCCCCTTCTCTTCAAAATAACATGATTTATTAGACAGGAAAACTTTGAATAATGAAAGAAGTTAAAATTGGTTATAATCATCAGTTATAGTTGGATCTGATATGAATTACAGATCAAATTGCTTGTTTATGGCTCTCTACACTAATAATGGACACCTTTCCTTTACCTCTGATCTTATTTGGAAAAATTCTAGTTTATCCCCATTACAGATAATGCCTGCTTAATGGTTTTGGTTAGATGTTGTTTATCTCTTAAAGGAAAGCTTTTATTCTAACACTGACATGTTTATAAGGAATAGTCATCATATTTTGTCAAAGGCTTTTTTAAAATCTGTTGACATAATCATGGTTTCTGTTGGTTTTCATATTGATATGTCAGTTATGCTGTTAGTTTTCCTAATATTGAACTATCCTTCCATTCCTGGCATGAAACTCACCTGGTTGTGATTTATGATCCTAATGATATAATGCTATAATCTCCTTGCTAGCATTTTTATTCAACATTTTTACATCAGTGTTCATTAGGGAGTTTGGCCTTTGATTTTCTTTCTCTATTTTAGCTTTTCCTTATTTATCAGCACCATATTGTGTCATAAAAGGAATTTCCTTCTTCTATTTTTCCTAATCATTTATGTAGTACTAGAGTTAATTATTCTTTGACTGTATCGTAGAATTAATTTCTTTTTCTGTGATGGGTTTATGTATTCTATTTCCTCTTTTATTAATCTGGACAGTTTATATTTTTGTAAATATTCTTCTATTTTCTTTAGATTGTCAGATTTATTGGCAAATAATTGGGCAAAATAACTCCCAATAGTCATGAATTTTTTCCAAATTGGTTGTGATGTTACCTTTTTCATTTTTGATATTGGTAATTTGTTTTTTGTTTTTTTTTAAAAAGTCAAATTAACCAGTGGCTTATTAATTATTTATTTTTTCTGTGAAACCAGCTTCTTGTCTTATTATTAATTAAATGATCTCACTTTCAATGTCATCAATCTCCTCTGATTTTTAGGATTTCTAATTTGGTATTTAGTTGGGAATTTTTAATTTCTTTTTTTCCTGTGTTTTTTTTTTTTTTTGGTTGTTGTTGCATGCCCAATTCATTGATCTGCTCTATCTCTATTTTATTGATAAAATTTAGAGATAGGAATTTTCTCCCTAAGGACAGCATTGGCTGCATCCCATAAATTTTCATATGTTGTCTCATCACTGTCACTCTCTTTGATGAAATTACTGTTTGTTCTATTGTTTCTATGATTTGTTCTTTAGGTTAAGATTATTTAGTTTCCATTTAATTTTTAGTCTTTCTGTTGCCCTTTGTTGCATTTAATTTTTATTTCATTATGGTCTGGAAAGAATGTATTTAATATTTCTGCTTTTCTGCATTTGGTTGTAAAGTTTTTAATGCCCTGTTATCTCGTTTTGTGATGGTGCTGTGTGCTGCTGAGAAAATACATTCCCATTTCCATTCTTTTTTCTACAGAGGTCTATCATGTGTAACTTTTCTAAAATTATGTTTACTTTCTTAACTTTTTTCTTTTTTGGTTGTATTTATCTATCTCTGAGACGGGAAGGTTGAGGGACACCCACTAGTGAAGTTTTATTGTCTATTTTCTCCTTTAAGTTATGGAACTTCTCCTTTAAGAATTGAATGCTCTGCCATTTGGTGTAAATGTGTTTAGTATTGATATTGTTTCATTTTCTGTTGTGCTTTTTATCATGAAGTACTTTCTTTCCTTAACTCTTAATTAGATCACTTTTTCTTTTGCTTTGTCTGAGATCATGATTACTACCACTGGTTTTTAAATTTTAGATAAAGCATAATAGATTCTGTTCTAGCTCCTTACTTTCATTCTATGTGTGTCTCCCTGCTTCAGATGTGTTTCTTGTAGATGATGTATTGTGAGATTTTGGTTTTCAATCCTTTTATACTTTTCCATTTTATAGGTTAGTTCATCCCCTTCACATTCATAGTTATGATTACTAATTGTGTGTTTCCTTCCATCTTATATTCCTTCTGTTTATCCTGCTCTCTCTCCTTTCAGTCTCTCTGTTCATAAATGTTTTGCTTCTGACCTACTTCCTCTATTTGACCTCCTTTTTAACCATACTCCCTTTTCCACTTATTTCCCTTTCCTACTTACTTTTAGACTAAGGTAGGTTTCTCTAACTGGCTGAACATTGGTGTCATTCACACTTTTAACTAATTTTGACCTGAGTAAAATTTAAGTGTTGCCTGCCACAACCCTCTATCTTCTCCACTGTATTGTTTCTTAAGTGATTTGTGCAGATGAGATAATTTCCTACCTTTCTTTTTTTTCCTCTTCTCCTTGTGTGTCCCTCTTTCCATACCTTGATTTGGGGGAGAGGAGGATATAGCAACTCATCCTATTCCACTTATTATTTTTCTACGTATATTCCTTTTCACTGCCCTAAAAGTGATAAAGTTTTGACTTTTTTTTTGTTTTGTTTTGTTTTTAGGCAATGGGGGTCAAGTGACTTGCCTAGGGTCACACAGCTGGGAAGTGTCTGAGGCCAGATTTGAACCTAGGACCTCCTGTCTCTAGGCCTGGCTCTAAATCCATTGAGCTATCCAACTGCCCCTTTACATATTTTTAAGTACCTTGAATACTAAGTACCTTAAGTATCATAAATATCTTAATATCTTAATTATCATCTTCCCAGTTATGAATATACTCAGTTCAGTTTTATTTTTGCCCTGGAGAATTATTCTTGTTTCACTAGGTGTGTGATTCTTAGTTGTTGGTCTAGGTCCTTTGCTTTTGGAATATATTCCATGCTTTCTGGTCCTTTGATGTAGAAGCTGCCAGGTCTTGTACAATCTTTACTTTAGCACCATGATATTTGAATTGTTTACTTCTGTCTGCTTGCAGTACTTTTCTTGGTCTGGGAGTTTTTCAATTTTATTATAGCAGTTCTGGTTTGTTTTATTTTAGGGTCTTTTTCAGGAGGTGATTGGTAGATTCTTTTAATTTATATTTTCTCCTCTTGCTTGAGATTATCAGGGCAGTTTTTCCCCTGATGATTTTTTGTAATATGGTATCCAGGCTCCTTTTATGATTATAGCTTTCAAGAATTCTGAGGATTCTTAAATTTTCTTTCCTAGATCAAATCTAGTTTTTCCAGTGAGATATTTGAGATTTTCTTCTATTTTTTCATTCTTTTGATTTTGTCTTATTATTTTCTGAAGCCTTATGGCTTTATGGAAGTTATTAGCTTCCATTTGATCAACTCTTAATTTTTAAGGGCTCATTTTCTTCCTTGTGATTTTGTGTCCTTTGCCAGTTTGACTGTTCTAGTCTCTTAGAGAGTTGTTTTCTTCAGTGTTTTTTTGGCCTCCATTTTCACTTCATTTGTTCAAGTTTCCAAGTTGTTGAAATATTTCTGTTATTTCTTTCATTATTTGATTTTTAAAAATTCTTTTCAAGTTTTTCTAAGAGTTCTTTTGGGACCTGACATCTTTTCTCACTTCCTTTGCTGGCTTCACATGTTTTCTTTTTGTCATTCTTGTCCTCTTCTCAGTTTATATTTTGATCTTTCTTTTCACTAAAGTAATTTTCTAAGGTTAGTTTCTTTTTTCTCTTTTGCTCATTTTCTAGTTATTCCCCCCCCCCCCCTCCAATTTCCTTCTCTATCTATTCACGTTCTGCAGTAGTAAGAGTGTGGTTCTAAGCTTGCAATGTAGGCTTCTCTAGTGCTTGGTGTAGGCTCTGCTCTGTGCACTTGGAGGGGGTAGCTTTCTTGTGAAGAGGTTTGTAATTGTTTTGTTTAGCCGGATTCCTCCATCTACTGTTGGTTTCCTTCCGTGTGAGACTCTTCCCTCCTCTACCAGTTAGTTATATCAGGCCACACGAGCTATTGCCCTGCTTTCCTGTTTTGTCACATCAAGCCATGTGAGAGCATGTAGGGCTAGTGTTGTGCTTCCTTACTCTGCTGTTGCTTTTGGCTATTCCACCACCCTGCCTTTTCATTTAGTCAGGCTGCTTCTTTGCAGTGGGTAGGGCTGCTCCCCTAGGCTGTTGTTTTGTTGCCTCAGACCTCATGGAAGTTCCTTGGACTGGTCCTCATTCTATTGGTTCTCCTGATGCTTCGCTTTTTGGTCTACTTTCCTTTTATCCCAGTGAGGGCAGCTGGGTAGCTCAGTGGATTGAGAGTCAGGCCTAGAGACGGGAGGTCCTAGGTTCAAATCCGGCCTCTGACACTTCCCAGCTGTGTGACCCTGGGCAAGTCACTTAACCCCCATTGTGCCTACTCTTACCACTCTTCCACCTATGAATCAATGCACAGAAGTTAAGGGTTTAAAAAAAAATAACCTTTTATCCCAGTGAGACATTTCCTTCCTTCCTTCCTTTGTTTCGAGGTGCTTTATTTTTTATATTTGTGTTTGGATGGTTTGGATGAGCCTCTGAGCATCTCTTATTCCACTATCTGCTCTCAGCATGTAATGGACTCCATCAAACACATTCTTAAAATCAATTCAATTGTAGCTTAGATTTCTAGCCATGTTAAGCTATGTTCCTATATAGGATATTCAGTGTGAAAGCTTGCTTTATATTTTTCTTGGTTTTCTTTTCTTTTTTAATAAAGGAATGATTTCTCTGTTACTCTAATGATTTTATCTTTCTTTTGTTTTATAGGCTGCTGTTGCACATGAATTGGAAAAGATGCAAAAAAGGTGACTTAAAAAAATCAGTTTTGTAGTATATAAGTTATGTGCCTTTTACTTTTAATTATAACTCTAGAAATCATATTCTGCAAATATTAATTGTATTAATTCTGTAATAGTAGCATGTGACATTTTAGTTAACCATGTTTATCTTATTATAGCATTCATGTTAAGGATGATAAGATAAGATCACTTGAAGAACAGTTACAAAGTGAACTTAAACATAAAATGGAAGAATTTAAGGTAAGAAAAAATATTTTAAATCCTAAATAATCTTTTTATAACTATTTAAAGAAATGTGATATTATTTCCAATTGAAATATTTTTGCAAGAAATACTTCTCTAAAAATAGACATCTAAAATAGTTTTAGTAGCTAACTCAGATAAATTTGTTTCAATTACATACACATGCACACTCTTTGGGCTTACAATAACTTAATTGGTAATTTTTATTAAAACTATTTTAATTTGCAGTTTTATATTTATTAGCTTAAAAGTGACCAGTACTGAATTACATTTGGGTTAACTAATAAAAACCAATTGAAAGAAATATGACAAACCAATTAATTTTCAATTTTCAAAATAGTCCACTTGGCAGGGTTCATTACTTTCACTTATTGAGTAATGTGAGAAGTGTCTGTGCTTTCAATAATGTGTGGGAACTCCTTCCATCTACAACCTGCAGCCAACTTATGACCTGGTATATAAGACTTGGTCTGTTGATTAAGACACATCCAGAAATTATATAAGTTGTTTAAAGATCATATGGGACAATAAAGCTTAATTTTTCCTAGTAAATAAGACTTGGGCTATTAATTAAGACACATCTTGAAATTATATAAGTTGTTTAAGATCACATGGAAAAATAAGCTTAATTTTTCCTACCAATGCTATTAGAATTCATGCTTGATTATATGTCTTTAAAATGATAATATATTAATAGATTATAAATGAGAACCCTAATTCTTTCAGATTCTTAAGGATCAAAACAAAGCATTACAGATAGAATTTCAGAAATTACAGGCTATTATAGCTGAACAGGTAAGATTCTCCATTGCTTGTTAGAAACACAGTACATTGCAAAACAGTTCTTTGAAAAAATTTTTTTCTGCATTATGTGGATTTCAATTTTGTTTATAGCTTAATTAATATTTCTATTTACTTTTTGACCTTGGAATATGTATGTGGATTTGGAAATTGTTCATTTTTGAGGGAAACTATTCTTAGTTGACTAAGCACCTTTTTAAAGTTATTACAGTTTCCAAAAAACATGTAAATAACTATATTTTTTTGCTCTATGTTGCTTTTAGAATAAAGGTCTTGAATTTTAGCTTACTTAGTTGTGGTTAATTTTACTTCTGTCTCAAAGGGTTTTCTTTCTATTCTGTTTTCTAATATCCCTATTATTTATTTTGTCCCAAGTCAGACAAACCTTTATGATTGACTTTATGATATGCTGCATATAAAACTGTTAACATATTTGGAGAATAACTTATGTGTTCTCTTTAAAGTTTGGATTTAATATTTTCTCCATGGGTCATCCTCCCATCTACATTTCCATATTTATTTATTCTTCTATCTTAAAAACTTTTTAAAGTTTCTCCAAAGCAAATGGGAACTACTTAATAGTCTTCTATCCAATAAAGTTATATTAATTAATAACTTAGAATATTCTATTTTGCTTCTGATTTGTAGCTGTCAGAAGCAGAAATGAAGGGTGTAGAAGGTAAAAGAACGTACTGGAATGTGTATCAATTAAGGAACACTAGCTAACACATGAACAGAATCATAATTAGCAGTATTTATTTATAGCAGTATATTTAAAAATCTACTTCTTCCTTAACATTTTTTTCTCTCCAATTTTGAATATTATAATTGTTACATTTTGGTTTTATGCCAACTTATATACTTAGGTAGTTTAAAAAAAGTTCTTTATTATTAACAAACTTAAATTTATAGCACTCTGAAGTTTGCAAAGCACTTTATACACTTATTATTACAATTATTATTATTACAAATTTCACAGCAATCTAGAGAAATAAATTCTACAGTCTACAGAAGTAAATAACATTTTTCAGATGAGGAAACCAAATCTTAGAAGAAGGTATAATGCAATTCATATTCACACAGCTTTTAAATATTAGAAATATAAAACTGTTTACTCAAAATATAAAATGCTATAGATTTCTGTACCAATATGGATGATAGCCTTTGAAGCTATCTAGTCCAACCTCCTCATTTTACAGATGAGGAAACAGGCCCAGAGAAATTAACCAACTTGCCCAGGGTCACACAGATGGTAAGTATAAAAAGGAAGATTTGGTTCCCATATTCTAATTCCAGACCTGTAATCTTTTCTCTGTACTGTCCAAGAAGAGCTATCTGATTTGCTAATATGAAATGATCCTCACATTGTATTCTCAGTAAGAGAGAGCCATCTCTCATATAGCTGTAATGTGGGATAAGCAGGATAATTTTCAATTTTCCCTTTTATTTGGAAAATATAATATAGTCTTTGGTATCTAGGACACACAGTTTTCAAAATCTTGAATAGATAATCTGAAAGAGGTAAGGAAATATTTTTACAAGCTTTGTATATTTTATTATAAAATAACAGGAAGCTTTTTTTAAATCCCTCTCTTTTTAGTTAAAAACAATTTTTAACATTTGTTTTTAAAATTTTGAGTTTTGCATTCTCTCCATCACTCCCATCCTGCCATTCTCATTGAGAAGGCAAGGAATTTAAATAGGTTATATATGTGCAGTACGAAATTAGGGATATATGTATATAGTCATGCATAACATTTTCATATTAGTCATATTATAAAAGAAAACATAGACCCCCTCCCCCCTAAAAATGCCCAAAGAAAAATAAGCAGAAGTATGCTTTGGTTTGCATTTAGACTCCTTTAGTTCTTTTTCTGGGGTGGATAGCTTTCTTTTTTCCATTAGTCTCTCAGAGTTGTCTTGGATCATTTTGTTACTTAGAATAATTAAGAAATTCTTAGTTGATCTTTGTATAATAATCTTATTACTGTCTACATTGTTCTCCCAGTTCAGCTCTCTTCATTTTGCATCATTTAAGATTTTCCATGTTTTTGGGGGAACTATAATTTTTTGTGCTATAAGAAAAATGAAAGGCAGATTTATAATCATATATTCACTACTTTTTCAGCTTTATTCCAATTGATGGGCATACTTATGTTTCCAATTCTTTGATGCCACTAAAAGTGCTGTTACAAATATTTTTGTACATATATGTCCTTTTCAATTAAAAAAATCTCTTTGAGATGCAGACCTAGCAGTAGTCTTACTGGGTTAAAGAGTATGCACAGTATTATAGCCCTTTGGACATAGTTCCAAACTGCTCTCCAGAATGGTTGGTTAAGTTCCTAACTCCTCCACCAGTGCTTTAGAGTCTCATCTTTTCACATCCCCTCCAAAATATATGGTTTTTCTTTTCTGTCATATTAGCTGATCTGATAGGTGTGAGGTGGTACCTCATTTGTTTTAAGTTGAATTTCTTTAATTAATAGTGATTTAGACCATTTTTTCATATGACTATAGATAGCTTTGATATCTTCTGGAAATTGCCTGTTCAGATCCTTTGACCATTTTTTAGTTGGGGAATGACTTCTGTATATTTGAGAAATGAGACTTTTATTGGAGAAAACATCTATAAAATTATTTTCATAGTTATAGTTATGCTTGATTTCCTTTCATTCTGTTTTCCTCTCCCTTTCCCTCTCTTTCCCCTCTCTCTCCCTTCCTCTTTTTCTCCCACCTTTTCTCCTCCTCCCTCTTTTCAGCCTGTCTCCCCACAAAGATGTTTTCCTTTAGACCAGCATCTCCCTGAATCTGCCCTCTTTTTTGTTAGGGCACCCCCCCTCCCCCATCCCTTCTCCTAATCTGTTCCCTTCCTACTTCATTGTAGGCAAAGATAAGATTTCTATAGACAATTGAATGTCTAAGTTATTCCCTCTTTTAGCTCATTCTGCTTTGACTAAGGTTTAAGCATTATCTGCCATCCGTCTGCTGTAAAAGGTCTTCCTCTCTATTTCCCCCTCCCCCCCCCAAATATTCCTCTTTCTCACCTTCAATTTTATTTGTTTAGATATCATTTCATCATAGTTAATTCCTACTTATGCCTTCTCTCTATGCATATGCTTTCTAATTGCCTTAATAATGAGGATTTCTTAGGAGTTAAAAGTATTATCTTCCCATGTAGGAATGGAAACAGTTTACTTCTTATGATTTCTCTTTCCCGTTTCCTTTTTTGTGTTTCTCTTGAGTCTTGTATTTTAGAGACATATTTTCTATTAACCTCTGGTCTTTTCATCAGGAATGTTTGAAAGTTTTCTGTTTCTTTTTTTTTTTTTTTCTTTTCCCTTGAAGGATTATACTCAGTTTTGCTGAATAGCTGATTTTGGTTGTAATTCTAGCTTCTTTGACTATAATATCATATTTCAAATCCTATGATTTTTTTTCTTATTGAAGCTGCTAAATCTTGTGGCTCTACAGTAATTGAATTAATTCTTTCTGGATGTTTGTAGTATTTTCTTTACCTGGGAGCTCTGCCATTTGGCTATAATATTTCTGGTAGTTTTCAGTTTAGGATTGCCTTCAGGAAGTGATTGGTGGATTTCTTTTTTACCCTCTTTGTTTTGGACCCAAGACCAATTTGTATTTTTCTTTTGAGTCTGGATATAGCTGTTTTGATGTTATTGTTTTTCTGAGGTTTTATTTTGAGCTTCTCTGTAACCTTAGTTCCTTTCTGTATTTAGGTTCCATTTTTGCCATTTTCTCATATTTTCCAGTCTTATTTCTTGACTTCGAACTGCATATTAAAGTTTGACTTTGTTCTTGGGGTGGAGGGAGCACCATTTCAAGCTCAAGGTTTTCCATGTTGCTCTTTTCAGTGCTAGTTCTGGGGAGCTGTAAGTTTTTCACTTCTTCTAAGGTGGTATAATCTGAGGAGTGGTGTGGTCATTATTTTCTTCTGTGCTCTGGTCTGTGAGCAAACAAAAACATTTTTTTCTGCCATGCAGTTGTGGTCAGGGTCCCTGATACCTTTGACTGCATGTTCCTAGTGTACTGGTTGCCCTTCCTTGCCTTGGGACTACATCTTAAAATTGTGTATGAGGAATGTAAAAGAGCCCTGCAGCTTGTCAGCTTAAACCCTACTTATCTCCATTTGAACAGTTGTCCAACTTCCTTACTGTCTGCGGGTTGAAAGCTCCAGACTTTGTAATTTATCTTGGGCTGGAAAATTGTTCAACCCTGTCTTTTGTTGCTTCTGCCACTGACGGATTGATTTTGAGATATTATTTTAAAGCTGTTTGGAGGAAAATTTGATAGATCTCAGTGAAGTTCCTGCCTTTACTCTGCTATCTTGACCCCCCTTCTCCTTTTCCTCCCTTCCTCCCTCCCTCCCTCCCTCCCTCCCTTCCTTCCTTCCTTCCTC
>NC_058131.1:473303607-473367200 GCF_016433145.1 Gracilinanus agilis | reverse complement strand
TTATATATGTTATATATATATATATATATATATATATATATATATATATATATATATATATATATATGTTATTTTGTAGTCTTGTAGAGCCAGTGAGACACTATAGTAATAAATTTATTTTATAGTTCCTTGTACATAGTAAATCATTTAGTGGTAAATAAATTTAAGTGGATAAAAAGAAAGTTAACATCAAAACCCCAACATTTTCACCCATTGTTGGTTGGGGGTTAGAGCAATCTTGAGTTGGATTGACTTCCTGGAATTTGATCATTTGATTAAAGAACAGAACAAAGATCTTAATATTGAAATTGATTTTATATCCTGGGTTTTTCAATTTAAGAACTTGAAGAAAGTTTGTATATAAGTTTATATATAATAAATGATGAAACCTTAGATTTGAAACCTTGAGAAATACATCAGAAGTTGGAAGTTGTCATTTTATTCTCATCATTATATGATGAAATTTTAGTCAATCTTGATAGCATAAATAATGCATCTGGGATATTATAATGTGTTCTTTTCTAATTGTAGGAAATTACTTGAAGGTAATAGTGGAATTTGATTGTCATAGTTTTCTCCTTCATTTGCATATATTCTTCTCCAACCACTTTTATTTTGGAGAATAATATTTTAAAAAGTGATTACCTCATCAAGATACCAATTGTTCCTTCCTAGATATTGTGGCTAATTAAGCTTTCAAATTATTATTTTTTTAAATTGAATTATTTGATTTTGATTAGGATCCTAGATCTCTAGGGCTAGAAAAGGGACCTTAGAGTCCATCTAGTCCAATCTCTTAATTTTACATTTAAAACCTCATACAAATTTAGTAAGAATGACCATTATTTCTGTCTTTTAAGGCAAATAAAGATGTCGTGGAACAAATGGAAAGAAGGTAAGAGTCCTGAATTTTCTTTCATAGAAGTTGTTTTTGCAAATTTGAGGATATTAAGAACTTTAATTAGCTAATTAAGAAATCTAGGTGCTGCACAGTTATTGTCTGTAGTAGTGGAAGAGAGCAGTGGTCCTTGAGGCCCCCATAAATCAATAATACTTGTCTTAGTACACAATAGATTGTATTGTTTCATTCAGAATAATAACAACTGAATTCCCTGAGTAGATACCAACTCTTGATGCAGGGGAAGCAGCTCAAAAGTAGATGACCATGGCGGTGGGGTGCAGCTGGGTAGCTCAGTGGATTGAGAGTCAGGCCTAGAGATGGGAGGTCCTAGGTTCAGATCTGGCCTCAGACACTTCCCAGCTGTGTGACCCTGGGCCAGTCACTTGACCCCCATTGCTCACCCTTACCACTCTTCCACCAAGGAGCCAATACACGGAATTTAAGGGTTTAAAAAAAAAAGTAGATGATTATGGGAAACTAACCTAGAATTTAAAATTTGACTTTTAATAGTGAATTCCAGTGCTGACTGATGGGAGTCTGACCAAGAGACTAATGAGACAGGAATGAGGTTGTATAGTGAAACTTTATTGTAGGAGAGGACAGGCTGGGAGGGGCAAGGGGAAAGGGAGGGAAGGAGCAGTGAGGGAGAAAGACTGATGCCAGGAGAGGTGCCTGTGGAGTCCCTTATGAGGGGGAGGGTTAGTGGCAGGTGGGAGATTAGCATTAACAAAGATGACTGCCAAGTGTCTACCTGAGTGGAGATGAGTGTAGACTTTTATAGGATGGTTGAAAGGGATGAGGTAACCTGTGTTGCCTCTATTGGTTCATTTGGGCTACTTGGGTTCAAATTTATTGGATAGTCCTGTAGGGGTTAGGAATCTCATCTCCGGAGTTGGGTGAAGTTCCCAGGCTAATGGTTAGCCATGCAGTAAGGGCTAAGGAATAAGGTCTTGGAGGTCTGCCAGGTGTTGCTGGGCAGTTTCTGTCCCAGACTTGGTTGGATGATGGAGGAAGAGGGAGGATTGTTAGTTTTGATGGGGATTGGGGGGGAAAGTGGTTTTGGTCCCATGGTCTATCAGTGATCAAACTAGATGTTCAAAATAAGTTTTAATGGAAATCTTATTTGTATGTAAAGAATTTAAAATGTGTTTAATTCAAAATTTTTAGTATTCAAGAAAAGGATGAGAAATTAAAGACTGTAGAAGAACTACTTGAAACTGGACTTATACAGGTGGCCAATAAAGAGGAAGAATTGAAGGTAAAAAAATTTGCTATCTCATTTAATAGCTAGCTCAATGTAATGTATAAATAATTTTCTACAGTTTATGAAGATTGTATTTTAGAATTCTTAGAATACCTTGTTAAATGTGGTCTTATTTGGTTTTTACTTTGTTGAAATTTAAATCTAAAAATAGCTTAATATTAAATTGGTTAGAGGATAATTAATTTAATATCAAGTAGAGTTTTAGTGGGATAAGTTTGTAGAATGTAGAGCTTACCCTTCTGGAAGGTAAAACAGGAAGGTTTTTCTCAGATTATTTTGGGAAATTAGAGTAAAATGAGATTATAATTATGTTTTGTGATGTGTGCTTGTAGCGTTACCTAACTTAAGTTAGATTTCATGAAACAAAGAAGCATTAAAACAAGTTTTTAAAGTAAGTTTTGGAATGGCTTAAAGGTTGAGAGGTAAGTGCTATGGTAGGGAGTAGGTTGAAAGAATGGTAAGACCAAAGGAATGTTCCTATTTGAACTCCAGGAGTGGGCATAAGAGTAGGAAAAGAAATAAATACAGAAAGAAGTGGTAGGATATTATAGTATATGGGTCAGTAAGAAAAAAAGCAATTGAAGAATGAGGATTATAGGAAATAAGCATTTGTGTTGACATAATGCATTTGAATTGTTTTCTGATATAATTTATTGAAAAGGTATTAAGAACAGAAAATTCATCCTTGAAAAATGAAGTTCAGAGTCTACAGGCTCAACGGACAGCTCAGGTAATAACTGAAAGTACTTAAGATACTGTAAATTTTCTTTTACTTTGAAGCATTAAGAAACAGTGTAGTGTGGTGAATAGAGGAAGTCAAGAAGATATAAGGATTGAGGTCTTACCTCTGACTCAAACTGTGATGTACCTTTCAGTACCTCAGCCAATTCTCTTAAGACTGCAAATTGCAGATGAGTTACTTCTCTGCTTTGGTGGGGATAGTTCACAGTTGTGAACCACTTCTTTCTTGACTCCTTCAAACCCTCACAAAAAAACATCCCAAAGAAACAATCATAGTTCAATTAAACCTCTAAAACATTAGTTAATACCAATCATGGCGAAGTTTTAATAGACGAAACACTTTTAAGGCTTATAAAATCCTTTTGGGGAGGCTGTATGTATCTAGATGTTATGGTTCTTAATATACTTCCTCCACTTTAGCCTTGGTATTTAAAGTATTATGGTCATGTTACTCAAACAATTTTGATGGCTTCTTATTGTTTACTAAATAAAGACTGAACTCCTTATTTGTCTTTGTAATTCTTCTGTAATTTGGGTCTAACCTACCTTTTCAGCTTTTTCTCATATATTAGTCAAATTATCTTTCTATATTTTTTTACACTTACTGAATATATCCAATGGTTTCCCTCCTTCATTCCTTGCCTCAATGTTGTTTCTTATATCCTTTACCCATCCGCCATGTCTTACCTCTGTTGATCAAAAAGTATTTACTTATCACTTTCGATGAATCAGGCCCTGTTCTCAAGAATTTACATTCTATCTGGGATGACATAAATATAGAATAAATAAAAGGTAATGATTGTGGAGAGCACTAGTATCAAGAGGTAGGTATCTCATAAGACTTCATGTAGAAAGTAATGTTGGAACTGAGTTTTGAAGGATACAAGGAATTTTAAATTAGAGTTAAGGAGAGGTTTCATTTCAAGCATGGGTTGGAACAGCAAGAAGACTAGTCCGACCATAATATAGAATGCAGTAGTGAAGTAATGTTAAAGTAATGTTAAAATGAAATTAAAATAAAATTAGAAAAGAAAATTATGACTAGATTGCCAAGTACTTTTTTTTTTTTAGACCCTTAACTTCCGTGTATTGTCTCATAGGTGGAAGAGTGGTAAGGGTGGGCAATGGGGGTCAAGTGACTTGCCCAGGGTCACACAGCTGGGAAGTGGCTGAGGCCGGGTTTGAACCTAGGACTTCCTGTCTCTAGGCCTGACTCTTATTCCACTGAGCTACCCAGCTGCCCGCAAAGTACTTTTAAGTGTCAAACAGAAGTTTAAATTTGACCCTGAAGGCAGTCAAGAATAATTTGGGTTTATTAAGTAGGAAAATAACATGGCCAGTCTTTCCCACTCCCCTCCATAGTTCAAGCCACTCACTTTATTTTATTTTTATTATATACTTAGTAACAATAACCACCACAAAAACCTTTAACTAAAAAAGATGTACAAAAAATAGTGTGTGCAAGACCAGAAATCCCACATTGTTTATACTTTTAAAAAAACTATGTATATCCTAATATAAATATCCTTTGATTTTGAGTTCCCTTTGGATTTGTTTTACTTAGATACTATTTTCTCTTGATTTTGTATCTTTTTAAAAATGTAATCATAGTATATATTATTTTTCTCTTCATTTCTTCATAAAGACCTATTATTTTCTTTATATTTCCAATATTTTTCATTTCAATAACATAATACAATCCATTAAATTCATTTTTACCATTTATTGCATTTGTTTTATTTCCAGTTATTTTGTCATAATAAACATAGCTTTTTTACCTTTTCAATAATGTCCTTAGAGCCTAACCATAGTAATGGGATCTCTAGGTCAATGAGGATGAACAACTTTATAGTGCTTATATAATTTTGTTTTCTTAAAAAAAAAAAAAGTTCACAGCTGCTGTAACAATATGATATTACATCTGTTTCTCAATGGTCTTATAAGCATTCAATTTGATCACTTTAGCCCATATGATTCTCTGTTAACATATATTACCAGGACCATATTTTGCCAGATTGGCCCTCAGGCAGGAGACACAATCTCTTGCCAGGACTATATTCTTTCCAAAACATGTCTTTCCAGATTAGTCATGCACAGTGGAACTTTTGTTCCAGTGCTTTCAATCCTTCAGGGATGCAGGATTACCTCTATAGTATAATGAGTGTTAAAGCTAAGACTTTTGCAAAATATTTAGTCTAAGCCATTGTTGTCCGACCAGAAACAATGTTTGGATTATGTATATGCACAGGCTTAGATCTACTACAGGTGTGTGTGGGCTCTCCAGATATTTATCTTATCTTATCTTACCTTATATAATGTTCTGTTCATCTTCTTAACTTATTATTTATTTTTTGGTTAAATTTACCTAGTTGTGAGAGGGGAAAATAACCAAGTCCAATGCTATTATTATTTTGTGATCTATTTTCATCTATATCTCATTTAGTTTTTTCTTTAAAAATTTGGGTCCTAGAACACTTGTTGCATATGGATCCAATATTGATAATGTTTCATTGCCCATAATCCCACCTTTTAATATAATTATTAACATAACAATACATTACATTTGTATCATAAAATATTTACTATATTATATAACATTACATAATATAAATATAATTATAATATATTACCCTTTTCATCCCTTCCAGTTATGTTCATTTGAGCCCTGATGTGGGCTCACAGTGGGTAGGAAGGGACAGTAATAGGAATGGGACCCTCATACTCTGAAAACATGCATTTATAACTAGTTAGCACTAGTTAAACATCAGCTGCAATACCTGTAGTTTCAGCATTAGTCAGGAGTGAATTGTGGATTGTTTAATTACCCACTCTATACTAGATCTATAACATTCTATGCTAACATCAGCTTTGGTCTACTAATTGCTTATATTGTTTTTAGAATTAATTAATTACCTGTTGTGGTCCTCCAGTGTACTATATCCCCTCCTCATTTTCCCATTCTGGAAGAGCAGCAAGACCTCTCCCTGATAAATGATGACAAGGTGGAAAATGGAGGAACATGGAACCTGCACTCTGGGGACTCTAGCATTCCAGAAGAATCCCCTAATCTTACACATGTTCCTTCCCCAAACATACCTCCACTTGAGTTTGGAAAGGGAAATGCTAAGCTACCAGAGCCCAATAAATATACCAACCCTGATCCATAGGGTGTGGTAATTCCAGTCCTCAGAGGAAGCTGCCACCCTAAAGTGGAGCTGCTATTCCATACCATCAAGCTCCAAGGAGGCTACTCTTCTAGCCCTTGGGCTTGTCTATCAGCCTTTGGGCTACCTGATAAGCCCCAAGCCCCCAGGCTATTCTACCAATTATTAGACTGTTATACCACCAAAAATCACCACTACTTCAAATACAATTCTTTTCTTATTTCTGGATTGAATGGAGTTTGAGGCTCCTATTCTTTGCCTGAGATCCTACCATCAACTTGAGTATGTTTCTCTCACATCATCCCTAACTATATCAGAGATTATAACTGTTACCCTTCCTTTCTCTGGATCAGCTGAGGTATTGTATATTCCGCTCTAGCCCTTCACCTTCACTATATTTATCTCTCATTTTCAGTATGTCTTGTAAATACCACATTGTCATGTCCTGCTTTTTTATCTTTTCTGCTGTTCATTTTCTTTGTATGTGTGAATTCATTTCATTATACTGATTGTCATAGTTACTGGTTGTGCATTTCCATCTACTTTGTTCCTCCTCATTGTTTGTCCCCCTCTTCCTTTCTTTCTGCCATATCTTTCCTCTGGATGTACCGTTTACTTTGACCTAAACCTCTTCTATTCACATCCCTTCCCAATACTCATTTATCCTCTCCCCTTGCTCTCCTAATTACAAATTGGCTGATCTTTCCAAATGTCCCTCCCTTCTCCCTTGCCCCTTTTATTTCTTATTCAATCCAACATTACCAGTCTTTAGGAGAATTGCTTTCATAGCTGTATGGAAGATAAATTGAAGATGGGGAAGACTTGAGGAAGGGAGATCAGTAAGGAAGTCATTACAGTTGTGTTAAGTAAGAGGGGATATGGACTTGAACCAGGGTGGCAGCTGCCTGAGTAGAAAGAAGGGAGCAGATGGAAGAGATCTTCTCGAGGCAGAAACTAAAACTTGACAATTAGATTGGGAGTGTGTGTAGTTGAGAATAATACAGAATTTGGAAACCTGGTTGATTGGCAGGTGATAATTCTCCTGAAAGATAAAGGAAGTTTGGAATAAGAGTGGGTTTTGGAAGAAAGAAATTCTTTTTGGACCTTTTGAGTTTGAAATGCTTTGGGGACATGAAATTTGAAATTTTCTTGACTAGATAAGGGGGAAAAGGAGATTAGAACTCGGGAAACTAAGGCTTGCAGGTCATTTACATAGAAAGAACAAACTCATGGAATCTGATGAGGACTTGGAGAAAGTGTAGTGTGAGAATTCAAGGGATAAAAGTCTTGGAGTACATTCAAATATAGGGGTGTGATATGGATGATGAATCAGTAAAGGAGCCTGAAAAGGGGTAAGAAGACAAATAAGCTTTGGACTCCAATGTACTTATATTCTAATTCTTAACTGTACATGTACTGTCTTCTCCAACTCTATGAAAAGCTCCTTGAGGTTCAGTCTATCTCTGTATGTTTCCTAATAACTCTCTTCTTGTCATGGGTGATCAAAAAGTTTGTAGCATTGTTTGATCTGCATAAAGTGAGATTTATTCAGGTTCCTGTAATTAGAAGATCTGAGCATTGGAGGACACTTTAAGTAATAACTGAACTGTATAATCATATCAAAAATAACTTCTTATCCTTTCCCCAATAACACCCCTGACCTTATTCTTTAGGGTAAATTTGCTCTTGAGTTACTTTTCTATTCATTTCATTTTAATGCTGACAAACCCAAGTGCTTAAATAAAAAAAAAAATAGGAAACCTTATGCTAGACTATTGGGATGGCGAGAGCACTGGACTTGAGATTGAGACCTGGTTCTTATTACTAATTTTTGAAGCCTTGTGCAAAAATAAGTCTCTTCATCTCAGAGCCTCCATTTCCTTATCTCATAAAAAATTTACAAAAATCTCCATCTCACTTATGAGCCATTTTTGTTAAGTTGAAATTACAGATAGAGAATTGCTTTGAATAGAATTATAGATGTATTTGGGAGATTTTTTAATGGAAGTATTTTTTTGTATTTTCCCCTCAGTTATAATTTAAGGAAAAATATGCTATACTTATTACTGTAATTTTTCCATTTCTAGGTTTCTTTTACAGCCATAGTTGATGAACTTCATAGAATGTAAGTAATATTGATATTATGTTTTTAAAATATATGTATTACATATATAACCCCAATTGAATCTCCTGCCCGTACAGGGAGGGGGAAGGGAGATAAGTTTGCTCATATAACTTAGGAAAACTTATATAGAAATTCATTATTATATGTAGTTGGAAAAAAAAAGATGGAAGGTTAAAAAAGTAATAAAATATGTATTATTAAATGATATATAATCTATATCGCTGTTTTTCTTAACTCTTATTTTCCTAATATCTTCAAATAAATGAATATCTGCTATCTACTTTTTTATGATTTTAGGAAATAACACTAATGTGTGTTCAAATTTAGTCTTAATGTTAATGAGCACATATTTGTATGAAGTCAGTGACTAATTCTTTAAGTTTAGTATAATTTTATAGAATCCTATATTTGGTCAAATTATCAAAAGAGATCTGAGACCAAAACTTTACCTTTTGTTTCTAGAATAGTATTTTTTAAAAAATCATCTTGGCATTAAAACCACTTCAGTGTTTTCTCTCAAATATTGGTTTTCCAGAAGTTGATGGTACTGCTAAGAGCATTGAGTTGTACAAACTTTGGATCTCTAAAAGGAGACTAGGTTAGAACAGAATGTTTTTAACTAATAAACTCTAGGGCCATGTTGGTGAATGTATGGCATGTGTGCCAGAGGGAAGTACTCAGAGCCCTCTCTGAGGGCATGCCCATCATTGCTCCAGCACAGAGTTCACCAAATTTTGTTACTCTGAAAGCCAGAGGGATTTGAGTTGGGGCTGCTTCTTTCCCCCTCTCCACACATAATTTGCAGTTTGGGCACTTGGTCTCTAAAAGATTCACCATCACTGCTCTAAGGCAGTGGTTCCCATTTAGTTGTTAAAGGGGCTCAAGATTAGATGGTCCTTGGAATTTGACTTAAAAATCCTTTAATAACACGATAAGCAATAAATAATGTTATTTGTATGTTAAACTACTCCTAGGGGTTCACAGCACATATTTGTTGTTGAAAGAGGTTTTAGGAACACTACTTCTCTTGCAGAAAATTTCTCTTAAGGACTTTTGAAGCTATATCACCAACTTTGGTTATGATTTTAGGTCTCTCGCACTAGTGATTCTTCTATTTTAAAGGTCAGGAATTGAAAGGGAAGAGCAAGGATTTCTTCTCTTTTTTTTCCTCTGGAAGATAAACTGTTGTTGGTATATATGTGAAGAGAAAATTTGGGCAGCTTAGTAATGAGCACCTTCTCTTTGTGAATCCTAGTTTTGTTGGGTGTGTGAAAGTATGTAGCTAATATTCTATTAAAAAAATTTTTTTTTAAAGAATCCGTGAAAAGGATGGAAAGATTAAGTCTGTGGAAGAGCTCATGCAAGCTGAACTTATTAAAGTTGCTAACAAGGAAAAAACTGTTCAGGTATTAAGTCAGAAAAAATTGTTTTCTTGTCCTCAATTCACACCATTAACTTTCATTTGTTTGACCTTGCATTATGTTTTATAATAAGAAACTCAGTCCATTTTTGTCAACTTTTATGTTTCCATTGTCCAATCTTGTCTGTTTTGTCATTGTAAAGGCTTTGAAACAGGAAATAGAGGCTCTGAAAGAAGAAGTAGGAAATATCCAGCTTGAAAAGGCTCAACAGGTAAAAATTCCAGAGCCAGAGCATGATAGATTTTTAGGGTGGTTGTATTGCTGGCAATCTTTTTTTGCTACACAAGAGAATTTAGTTTCATTATTATACGTAGATCTTCTGACAACAGTCAAATATTGAAGTATCATAAAAAGAATTCTTTTGTTTGCCAGCTTTTAAAATTTAGGTAATTCAAATGTATTTTCAGTATTTAATTTACTTTCATATGCTTTACTCTCTGGACTACAAATGAATTTTTAGAATATTTCATTTTCTGGTTCTCATACTTTAAAAAATAAAGCATAGTTATAGAAAAATTTGAGCTTCCTCTTTACCTATGTAAGTTTGGCAAAAGGTTGCAAAAGAATTCTTCATTCCTTCCCCACCTACCCCCAAAGAATTCATTTATAATTTATAGTAATAATGATATAATAATAAAGAAAAAGGAAAATAAAGCAAAGCAATAGAATACCATATAAGAAATATCAGTAATTATTCAGGTCCCTGGAAATTAATGGGTTTAATCTGGGATATATTTATGGGTAGAAAAAAGAACAGTATGAGTGCATTGAAGAGATGATTCATAAAAAGAGAGAAAGAAAATTCTTGGTGTCCTGTGGGTCATTGTGAGAGAGTGAGAATGTACTAAGAAAGAGGGTTTTGATGAAGGTAGTATTAATGAGACAATATATTATAGGCGAGAGTTCTTAATTTTCAATCTGGCACTCTATATATTAGTTCTGATTCATTGATGAAATAATTCTTACATCTTTAAAATTTGGTAGAAGATATTATTAATACTCCTTAATCACACCAAAATTGTTCCGATACTACACCTCAAAGCCAAATGAGAAATCTTAAAATAAAGATTGAACTTTAGATTCATTTCTAGTATTAACAGTTAATAATTTTATTACTTGACTTGAGGTGTAGGGTGAGGAATAATTCCAGTGTGATTAAGGAGGAGTATTAAGAATATTCCATTAAATTTTAAAAGTTTCATACTTTTGTTACTAAGGCATTTGGAGTTAGCGACCTTCTTTAATTATAATACTACTAGTATTTTTAAATTATTGGTTTTAGAAAGGAGAATTAAAACACCCTTGCTTAGAATGAATTGCTGGAAATGTTGCAACCAAAAAGGACACCCACTCACAATTATAAATTAGTAATGTATTCTTGATATCTTAAATCCATTAATAATTTGCCCTGATTTTGACTTTTTTTTAAGGGATTAGTTGCTTCTCAAATTCAAGAACTTCAAAAGCTGTAAGTACTATTTCTGTAATTTTCTTTTTATTGTGCATTCTCAAATTTGATATCATGATGCAAATTTTGAATCAGTTTCCAAAGCCTGGCTGATGGAACATGTAGGTACATGACACATTTTTAATTTGATATTTGAGTAATGTTTTGCACAACAGAATTATCTATCTATCTATCTATCTATCTATCTATCTATCTATCTATCTATCATCTATCCATCTGTCTATCTATCTGTTCATTCATTCATTCATTCATTCATTTATTCATTCATCTATTCATCCATTTATTTATTCATCCACTTATTTATTTATTTTGGGGTTTGAATTCAGGCTGAATTATGTAGGAAGCAAGTTCTGTGCTCCATTTCCAAACTTATTGTAATAGGATTATCAATCCTGGTATTGATTTCATTTTTAATAAGAGTATTTTCATTTTATTTTTGGGTAGAGGCTTGTTGATAAAAGTAGACAAGCTTTTTATAAAGCTATGCTATATGTTGTAACTATATTACTTCTCTAAAATCCAGAGTTTTAAAATTGTATTTTAAAAATGATTTCAAAATATAGTATTGGTTTGTATTCATCAAGTTAGTATATATTAAGTACATACTATATCAAAGACATGGTAGGCCTTGGATATATGTGGACAAAAATGAAATGGTTTCTAACCTTAAACTTATCATGGAAGGGGAGATGTAATACAGTTTCACTACATTTACCCCTAGTAGTAAATACTAAGTATATAGGAAGTAACTTTAAGATGTGATAGGGTGGAGTGATCAGAAAAAGCCTCATGTGGAAGTTAGCAATTGAGCTATGATTTGAAAGAAGCTAAAACTTATAGGAGGTAGAGGTGAGGAGTGACTACATTCTAGACATGCGGGAACATTTGTGAAAAGACAAGAGATAGTAGATATATTGAGCAGTAAGTAAGATAGTTTGACAGGAATGGAAGATATGAAGAGAATAATAGTATGCATGAGAGAAGAATAATATGAAATAAAACTTGAAAGTAGATTGGGGCTAAATCATAAAAGACTTTAAATCATAGTCTGAGAACTCATATATTAGGAGTAATTGGAATCCATTGAAGATTTTTTTAGAAACATTAGTTTGTGATGTGCATAGATCCAAATTTTTGATTTTGCAGGTCCGTGGACAGTGGATTGGTAGTAAAAGAAACAACAGGTAGGGAGACCAGTTAGGCTTTTCTAAAAGTCTAGGTAAAAGGTTATGAGGACAAGAACTAGGGTGGACCCTCTCTGAGTAGAGAGAAAGATACTGATATGAGATATTGTAGAGGTATCATTGACCAGATATGGCAACGAATTGGATATGGGAGTGAGAGAGAGATAGTGGACTTGATTGCTTGGAAAAATTTTGGGAGGAAATTGGAATTATGTTTTGGACAAGTTAATTTTGAGATTCTTTGGGTACATCTTGTGGGGTAAAGTCCAGAAGCCATTTGGTAATACACTGCTGGAGTTCAGGAGAGAGAGAACTGGATATATAGGTTGCAAAGTGTCAGTATACAGAGGGTAATTGAACCCATGGACCTTGATAAAGACATTGAAAAGAATGTGCTGAAAGAGAAGAGAAGACTCAGGATAAATTCTTGGGGATGTTCATAGAATGAGTTGTATAAGAAAGATAATATAAAGGATACTGAGAAGTGAGTAGACAGATAAGGAAGAGAACCAAGTGAATGTAATGCCATAAAAGTGTAAAGGAAGATGAAAGTCTATAGAAGGTATAAGTAGCATAGAAGATAGAGTGTCAGGCATGTAGTCAGGAGTTTCTGGGTTCAAATCTGGCCTCAAACACTTCCTAGCTGTGTGACCCCCCCCCCCCCCCCCCGGCCAAATCAATTAACCCCAACTGACCAGTCCTTGCTGTTCTTCTTAAAATTGATACTAAGACAGAAAGTAAGGGTTTAAAAAATAAAATGAAATAAAAAGGTGTTATATGTAGTATACCTTAAATAAGATATTTTGAAAGAAAAAATATATGGATATACATTGCAAAATTTAATTACTAGATAAAAATTTGTACATTTCTTTAGATTAATATGTTTTATTCATTTTTATCATTATCATTTAATTTATTATCCCAGTTTACATTGTTTTTCTTATTAAAATGATGAAAAAATAAACTGCACTGAGATTTTAGTGGAAAGGCATGACCTATGTTTGTATACATATAATATATTTATCCAAATAATATCTAATTTATAGCTAATTTTTATACTAATAAGTTTGTCTCAAATTTTAGCATACACATACTTTAAAATTTTATTTATTTTAAAATTTTGTTTATTTATGTAGAATGTTTTTCCATGGTTACATGATTCATGTTCTTTCCTTTCCCTTTTTCCTCCCCCCTCCCAGAGGTGATGAGCAATTCCACTGGATTAGACATGTATCATAGTTCAAAACCTATTTTCATATTATTAATATTTGCAACAGAGTGATCATTTAAATCCAACATCCCCAATTGTTCTTTTTTATAAGTCCCTTAGAATTGTCCTGGGTCTTTGCATTGCTTTTTAGCATATATTTTAAAACGTTTTTGAATGTATGAATAGTCATTGTCCAAAATATTAATAAGTCTTTGGAATATATACTGATTTTACTATTTAAAAAAGTTGTTTGAATATTTTATCTGTAGTTCTTGTAAATTTATTGTACAGATTAAAAGGAAAGGAAGAACAGGAGAATACCATGAAAGCTGTATTAGAAGAGAAAGAAAAAGATCTTGTTAACAGAGGAAATTTGTTACAGGTGAGAAGTTTCAAAATTAAGACAGTTTGTTGATTCTGGAACAAGGATTAGAATCCTCCACATAAGTCTTCCTCTGAAACCTCATTACACTGTGAAAGTGTCCCTGGTGACTGTAGAGCACAGTTCTGCAGATCTCTTACCAAGCTAGAAAGGCTTTTAGTATGAAATTGGTGACCCTTTTGTGTAAGAATGAGTTTAGCTAAGATCAAAAAGCTTGGCTACCCCATTTTAAATTTTTAGCTATATTAAATCATAACAAAAATCTACTAATCTTTTTGATGGTTTACAATCTGCAATGGTAGAGGGATTATCAGCACTGATGCTATCTTGGATATGTTGAAATCAAAGAATCACTACCATCTAAACTTATCTGTACTTTTGTATCTAAGGACCTTCAAGATGAAAATGCAGCTTTAAAAGCTCATGTTCAGGAAATGTCACAACAGAAATTGCAGCAGGTATGTTATGAATTACACCTAGGATTTGTGTATAGATTAGTTTATTGAATTAGAGAGCAAAATGGTAAATGTGTCTTACTTAATTTTATTTCTATGGAAATTATCTTATGATGAATATATACTTTCTATTTATTGAAAACTTCCTTTTTCTTTTTTTTTTTGCTGTTAGAAAATTTAAAGCCAGATTTTTTGGCCAGATGTAGTAATCTTCTCAACTCCCCAAATTGAATGAAACTATTTATTCTAATAGATTTTGGGCTTTTATCCTTAAGTATCCTGCTTTAAGTGGTTTTAATTTATTAAATCCTTCTGGAAACATAATTGCCCATATTACATTCAGTAATTAAATATCCTCTCACTTTCATACATATGTCATTGTTGGTTTTGAAAATAAATCTATGCTCACTGAATTTTATCAAGATATGTTGTATTTTATTTGAGTATATAGTATTTTTATAATAAGAGATTTTTTTTGGATATGATATAAAAACATAAATTTATTTCTTAGGCATCTTCTGCATCACAAATTCAGGAACTTGAGAATATGTGAGTATTTTTTTTTTTTAGCAGCAGACAAGTTGGTATCTTCAGATGTATTTTTTAAAATTTAGTTGAGTTTGCCTAAATAGTTAAAGAATGTCCTGTGATTTTTTTTCAAAACCCAAAATTGTGTTTTTTAATCATTTGAGTTGATGACCAAGAATAAATAAGTAAGCATACCAAGATTCTTTGTAAAGCAGTCACATGGAGTATTTGTGAAAGTGGAAAAATTTCTCTCTTTTCTTATATGTTCTTCTCTGTATGCTTATGATTTTAAAATTTGAATTGAGTGAATAAAGTAGTAAGTGTTTACTATGTACAAAATATTTTTCTAGTAGAAATAGAAAAGTTAAGACAGTTCCTGCTCTTAAGAAGCTTATAAGAACATATGTATAAGACTTCAGCTGAAAGTCAGATGGAAAATTTTCTTCCTCCTTAGAGGTAGAGTGGCAAAAGAAATGGTAAATGCCTCTTTTCAGATGTAATTTTCACTGAGAAAATGATTAGTTTCTGATGTTGAATAATTTGACTTTGGTAACAAGAACTTTCATTTCATAAGGAGACTACTATTAATTCTTCTGAACATTAGTAATATAAGATGAATTCAGCTTTAAGAAATTTTTTAGTTTAATTGTCATACATCGTAGGATATTAGCTAGCATGCTTACATTACTATGTCTATAATATATTTCTTGATATTTGATCAATAGATCAATATAGATAAATACCAAAATATAATGAATTCTTGAACTATTGAGTACTAGCTATCATATACATCACTCCTTCTGAATTGTTTTGGAATGTATTCTTTATATTTAAAGAAGAATCTATCAGAAATTTGAATATAATCTGAATTATTATGCTTTGCTTTATTTTACAAATTGCATATTAGGAAGAAATATTGGTAATGACTTATGTTGCTTGTCATATTGTACGGAAGGAGAGAAGGTAATATACCTTTTGGGTATGATTATTATAGAATGGTATCAGCATTTAATGTTCCTTTACATGTCAGCCAAAAAAAATCCTGTCATCTTTAACCTGTCCTTTTGGACTAAACTTGGTATTGAGTACCTACCATGTTCTTAATATTTTGATAAGCTACAAACGAAGCATCAATTTCTGTTCTTACAAGCACTTACCTCTAGGGGACAATCTTGAGAATTGAATTCTAATGTAAAAGTTTTCTACTTTGAGACCCTAATATTTATTATTTATGGGTAAGATTATTATTATTTTTTTAAAACTCTTACCTTCTATTTTAGTATCAAGAGCAGCAAGGGCTAGGCATTTGAAATTAAGTGATTTGCCCAGGGACACACAGCTAGGAAGTGCCTTGAGTCCAAATTTGAACTCGGGTCCATTTGAACTTCATGCTTGGCTTTCTATTCACTGTGCTACCTGTCTGTCTCATTGTATTGGAAGGTTGTAGTGGATGTCATTTCCACCTGATACATTTTTACTTGTATAATATGAAATGGTGTTAATTAGTTGCTGTTGTGCAGAGAAATTGTAATTGACAAACACTTCTAAAAGTACCCATTATGATTACTTTTAAAAATATTTAGCTTCATAAACAGAAACAGTAATTTCACACAGTTTGAATGATCAGTAAGGTGGATAGTTATCCTAGAGAAGGTGGTGGTAGGAAAAGTTTGAGGGATATTCATTGTGTTTGAAGAAGGAAATCCATAGCCACTTCTTATATTTTATCTATTATATATTACATATTAAAGTTTAATTATCATTCCTTTTTCATGGCTGATTAAGACTTAAAATGTTTTTCTTCTAGTTTAAAGTCAAAGGAAGATCAAATGAAGTTAATGGAAGAGACTTTAAAAGAAAAAGAAAGAGATCTTTGTTCTAAAGGAAAACTACTCCAGGTGAAGTAGTTGATTGGGTCAGTGAATTTTTCTTTTTGTGAATTTAATACAAATCAGCAAATGATTTATTGTCTCTTTTTTAATAGAATGTACAAGATGAAAACAAACTCTTTCAATCTCAACTTGAGGCACTTGAACAACAGAACTACCAACAGGTACTGTCATATCTTTACCTTTTTAAGTTTGAAGGGATCTTTGAAATAAATAATTTTCAAATTTTATGAAGTGATACTTCTATTTTTATTTTTAAAAGTTATTTTATTTCTCACATTTCATCTAAAACTTAATTTTCTTAGTGCTTATTTTAGTCAAATAAAATAAAATTACTATAACTTTATATAACGCAGATATCAATTTTATAAAAATAAATATAAATTATAGCTATTCAATTTATACATGGCATCATAGACTTGTAGTAGAAGGGACCTTCGGTGGCAGCTAGGTAGCTCAGTGGATTGAGAGCCAGTTCAAATCTGGCCTCAGACACTTCCTAGCAGCATGACTCTGGGCAAGTCACTTAAATCCCATTGCCTAGCCCTTACCATTCTTCTGCCTTAGAACCAATGGCATTGATTCTAAGATGGAAGGTAAGGGTTTAAAAAAGGGGGGGGGGGAAGGACCTTCAAAGTTTATCTGGCAGACTCTCCGCATTTTAGATTTGAGGAAATTGAGGCCAAGTGAGGCTAAATTACTCATTTAACAGTATATAAGATGGCAGTTAGTATTGGAATTTTGGTCCTTTGACTCCAAATCTAGCACTTCTTCCATTGTATTATACTACTTTTCAAAAGCAAACAAGAATATGCTATGTTTATTTGTAAACTCATCAAATCTATAAAATTTGTGAGAAGACCTATTAGATAGTTGGGACACATGGGGTTGGGGAGAGGCTTGAAGTTATTGCCCCACCTTCTATTGATAGGCTTAAGCGGAATTTTAGTCAGTAATGCCACAATAGCTATCACTGGGAACTTTTTTTATTTATGGGGTATGTGGGAGGACTGTATACACTACACTGGTGATAGAAGAGGTTAAGGAACTACATAGTACCATAATTCCTGATTCCAGACTGTTTCTGTGTGGCCCCATTCTATTCCATCTTTAGAGAAATTATTAAGTTGCATATAAATAAGCATATAAATAAGTCCCATTTGCTGCAGGTTGGGGCTGGTGAGAAGCATTGATTGGCATTGAGAGTGTACTTTTTCTTCCTCCAGTGGAGTGTCCTGACCCTTTTCCACTAATGGTGTGGTCTCTATCAGAAGCAGAAAAAGGAAACAGCCCCCATGGGCCAATTTGTGTAATCTCTTTCTACACTTCACTTCCCATTGAATCAAATTCACATATTAGTCTGGCTTTTGATGATAATGACTTAAAGTTTGTTTTCATTGAAAATATAAATTATTTATACATGAGTTATATTAAAAATATCAATTAATCTTTTCATTTCTTTGTATTTACCTTAGAGCAGGAATATACCACAATTTGTAAAACTTTGTTCAGTTACACACTACTCTCGAATGTGTAGAATCTCCTTGATAAACAATTAGCAAGTGATCATTTGACCTTTGACCATTTTCATTAACAAGGTGTTATACTACCTTACAAGACAACTCATTCCATTTTGAGACAGTTAAAATTGTTAAGTTCCTCCTATTTCGTTGAGCTGAAATTTGGCTCATTTTCACTTCCACATCTTCTTAGTTCTGTTCTTTGTAGCTATGTCATGGAGAAGCAATATGTTTTATTGGAGATATTACTGGACTTGGAGTCAGAATAACTTACTAGTCATGTGACTGACATTGAGCAATTGTAAGCCCCATTTTACTCTCAACTTCCGTGTGAGGAAGATTGTATAAGTACTATTAGTTCCATTTTATAGATAAAGTGCTTTGTAAACTGTAAAGTGCCATTTAAATGTGAGTTATTTTATACAGAGTAAATCTAATACATTCATTTTACATATCAAAGCCTTTTAGATTTTTGAATTGACATATCAGTCTTTAATGTTTATTAAGGTGTGATGTAAAAAATGCTATGATGGGACAGTACAAAGATGAAACACTGAATTTATAGTTTAGTAGAGGATATAATATGTATATAAATAATTTTGATATGAGATAATAAATATGGAGGAGGTTAAAAAAGTACATAGGGATTAAGAACATGAAAATGGCAGGGAAGAGCAGAGAACATTTTAAGAAAGAATTAAGCTCTCATTTGTTGAGTGGAGAGGACATTTCAGGTATAGAAAATAATGACAAGGACACACAAGAGGAAGAAAACACAAGATACAAATTTAGGGTGATAATTTGTGGTAGTTTAATCAGTATATTGAGAGTAGAATCAGCTAAATATGGAATATCGTGGAGGTATTCAATTATGAAAGAGTTTTATTTGGTAGACTAATGACCTTTAATTAACTAAATGAACAATAAAAAGTCATTCAAAGATTTTGAATGGAGTAAAAAGTTTTTGAAATGGGAAAGTGGGTGAAATTGTAAAGTCAGAATGAACAACAAGTCTTTAAATTTTCCCCATGGAGTTTGAGGTACCTTAGGTAATGCCCAGTGGTTTTCTGTTGGAGATGTGAATCTGAAGTTTGAAATTTTTAGGATCAAGTGAGATAACAGATACAAAACATAAACCGTGAAGTGCTGTATAATTGTTAACTGTTTTTCCCCCCCAACTTTTAGAGATATCTTTGACTCTTAGCAAAGTAATGTGGTATGTAGTGTAATAGAAAGAACATTAGACTTGTAGTCAGAAGTCCTTGGTTTAATCTCTGGTTCTGCTACTCACTGTCATCCAGTATGAATTTTAGCAAGTTACCTAACCTCTCTTAAGTTTTGCTACCTTCTTTATTTTAAATCTCTCTATTCCATCCATTACCTTTTCTCCATTCACATTTATCTCTACTTTAGACCAAATCCTTATTACTTTTCAAGTATACAATTATGATTCCAAAAATTGATCATGTTGTTCCTTATCTTAAAATTTACTGTGTTTTTTTTTGGGGGGGGATTATATATTGAATTCAATAGATATTTGTTAGTCTGCCTTTAAACTCCTCTTCAATATAATTCCTGTTGGTATTTATAACCTTTGAAATTCTATTCACCATTACTTATTCTCTGCCTCCACATAGCCCTTTAATTGGGTTTCATTTTCTTGACCATGCTTTTGTTCCTACCCTAGATTGGTATGGGAGTTTTGACCTAGGCTATTTTATCCTTCCCTAGACACTCTTAGGGTCACTCTTTTTCAGAGAATTACTATATTAATGCTGAATTTAATGCGAACAGACATTTGACCAGTTTAGCCCAGGCCAGCTTTAGAACTATTGAGCTCAACAGCCTCCTAGTAGCTGAAACTGTAGGCATGTATCACAATTCCTGGCCCTTTTACATATTTCTAACAAACTTAGATTTCTTTCAGGCTGTTCCTAAATGTAATCTTTTGGACCATTCATTTTTCCATGAATGTTCTTATTTCTCATCTTTTATCCATTTAAAATCTTTTTCTTTAAGACTTACCTTAGATTCTACCTGGGAAGCTGTCTTCTCAGTGTATTGATCTCTTTCTCTTCATGTTTTCTTATAACCCTCTCTTCCCTAAAATGTAAACCTCTTTAGATTGGGTGTCATTGTTAGGGTCCGAATGTATTGCCACCCAAGGAGCACACGGAGACAATGCAATCCAAGCAAAGGGAAGTCTTTATTTCTAGTGCACGCTAGGGGAGCTCAGCAAAGGAGTTCCAGTGATGTATGTTCAGAGCAAAGATTATATACGTTTGGGATTCCGGGCTGGTGGTTAAGGGGGGGGGGTCAAGGGATGGCGGGTAAGGTGGCGGGTGAGGTCCGGGCTGGTGGTTAAGGGGGTGGGGTCAAGGGATCGCGGGTAAGGTGGCAGGTGTTGACAGAATTAGGGGCATCCAATAGTTCTTGAAGTAGCCTTTGTAGTTAATGGTTTTTGGCTGTCTCCCCAAGCATGTAGGGTCTTCATGCTACATTTGGGAGCCTAATAACACCCTATTGTTAGTGACCATGGATTTCTCTAAGACATCCTGACCTGTTAGTAACTTTAGGTTTCTCGGAGCCATCCTGATCTGGGAGTCCCTAGCTTGTGTTTGCTTGTGGTTGCTTAGTTTCTGTGTCATAACTTTGGGGTTCTGCATTCCCCACTTTTTCTCTTGGACCCTTGGGAAATCATTCCCAAGGACCGGTTTCACCGTATTCCAAGGGGAAAATTGTTTGATATTGTAGCCTTAGGACCATAAGTTGGACAGCATTAAAGCCATCCTTCACAAAACTGACCAGCCAGTTAATCATGCAGGAGCCTATAGTTAGGAGGAGGAATAGGAGGAGAAAGGGGCCTAGAATTGTGGAAATAAGCATAGTCAGCCATGGAGAACAATGGAAGAGGCTTCCTATGCCCAGGCCTACCAAAATTGGGATGAGAATGGGCACTCAGGGCGGATTGTGAGCACAAGGCGAAGGGGAGAGGCTCAGAGGTAGTGCAGGCAATGCAGCTCCCTTCCAGGTTGAGCAGTTTTTTCCTGTAAGTGCCTGCAAGATCTCTCCAGCCCATTCCCAGTAGGCTTCATTGTCTTACCTCAATTCCCTCTCTACTAGTAACTGAGTCAAACTTTTGACTCAGAGTCAGGTAAGGGTACATAGTGGGAGCAAAAGAATTTTCCTGCCTGTAGTTTGCCTGAAAAATGTCTACACTAGAGTGGTACAATGTCCTATGTCGTCTCCCCACTCCTCCAAATATCTCAGGGAATGGGGCGATGGTTTCAGCCTTCTGTAGCTTCTTCATAGCTGATAAGGGGTGTAGAATCCCTGAGAGGAGAAGGAGAAGCTGTGGGCACAGGGTCTCCAGGGACGTGTCTGCATCGAGTGCCAGGGTCTTGAAGGCTTGGAGACTTGACTGTTTCCCTGGACTGGCCAACACAGGTCATAAGGGGGAGCATAGAACCTAGGACTGGGGCAAAAACTAGAACACCAGATATAAAGAAAGAAAATTTAGTACAATAGAAACCGATATTAAACCTTAACATTTGGGTATCTTAGCCAACAGACTTCATCTCCAGAAATCATCCTCGCATAGGAATTGATCCTTTTAGGAAGTTTGATTCCTAAGTTGTTTGTAGAGTTGACAAATGATGTTTCTGTTACAGAATACCCTTTTGCAAAGCTCACATTAATAACAATATTTTACAGATAAATTTCTTTATCCTAAATTCTGAAGGAAATCCAGAAAGTTTTGGGTTATATTTCCAAGCTCAAGATCCAAACTTCAGTTGTGGTAAATTAAGGCTGCAAGCTACAAGTCATCTATTACTAAACTTCACCTTACTTCTCAAAGCATGTTCCTTAACAATTTGATAATTCTCAATTACCAACCTAATAGGTTGTTTTGGGGAAATGGAAACTTTAATTTTATAATTTGCCTCATGTGCTGATTATGGGATTTGTCACAAAAAAAAGGTAGACAGGGAAACCATTTCCTCACGTCCCAAGGGACATGTAGTGATGGGGCTTCATGCACAGGCCAAAGCTGTCACTGGCTTATGCCATCGCTGTGCCACTCGAAGATTAGTATTTTAGATGGTCAGAAGAGGTCCAGTCCAGGTTGAGCCCTAGAATTGCCTCTCTAACAATCAGAGAACATTCTCTGTATCACCATTAGATCCCAGAAGCCTTCTCCTTCCTTAAAAGACAAGTCTTACCCATTACAGCTTAGAGAAATCTGCTAAGAAGCAGTTTAGAAACAATTTTCCGTTCCCTCAAACAAGCCTTTCACATACCTACAAGGCTGATCACTCAGTTATTCTTACATATTTTGGCAATAATTAAAATCTTTCACTTTAGTCACAAAACTTGAATTAAGAAACAGGAGTGCTGGATTGAGTAGCTCTATAGTAAATATAAATCAGGGCTGTATTATCTCCTGCAACAGATTTTAGTTTGAACTCCACAACTTACAAATAACTTTAAGCCCTTTAGCAATCCTTCGGTATGTGAACAAACTGAATTTCAAAGCATTTACTCTTATTCCTTTCAAACCACTCTTTAAAACAGAATATAATAGAACCTCCAGTTTAGTTTCCTTTTACTTCAAAACATTGCTACATAGCTGATCAAATACCATCAATATTATTCTGATTTACCATTTTTTCTGTCTATTTTGCACTAGAATTCACACCTATTATTTCTTTATCCATTAGAAACTCCATCTTTTAAGAAATACCAAATTCTTAGTACCTGTATTATTAAAACCCATGCCTAGATTAACCACTTTAAAAACTTCTTGTGTATCATGATTACTTGTTGCTAGTTCTGACAGCACATACATTAAAAGAACATCTCATTTGAAACATCCCAAGTTTAAATTCTAGAATAAGTTCTCAATAACAACATTACAACCTTTTTTCTGTTACCACAATAAATAAATTACATTGTGCCATATGAAAAATCATTAGCAATCCTCAACCCTTAAAATCAATTCTTAAGTAAAAAATGCTTCTAATTGTGGAGTAAAATCTCCCTTTTGTCTTCAGGCTTAATTTTAAGTTGTCACAATAGATGTTATTTTCTTTTTATAAATTTCCAAACCATATTTTCTTACAGTTTTAACTGTATTTTATTCTCTTTAATATCTGCAGTTTCCCCTCTTTGTTTTAAATTTATACTCCAATTGTGGTGAATTAGGGAAACCTGAATTTTTGCACAATCATTATAGATGTTATAAAGTTGCTATTAGCTTCTTATTCATTTTTTAACTTTACAGAGCTAATCTGGCAAGTCACACTTGATTGGTCACTGTACCTCTCTGAGTCTGTTCACATGGGGCTATTCTACATGTTTGTTCTCACCCAGAATAATATTTTTTCTAAATAAATTGCATGTTATTCCTTAGATCATGAATTTCTTCTCATACATTGCCCATGCTTTTAAAATAATTTTTATATCCTAATAAATTACAATGCTTTCCAAATTTTTATATTCACAATATACTAGATTCTTAATGCATATATTATTTTTGAATTACCAAAATTTGAAACCCTAATGTTACTTATATTTTTACCTATTGCTTAATTTGATGGTACAGATCTTAGAGAAACAATTTTACATGCTCATATGTTTACCATAAATTCAGTCCGATAAGCATTTTTGGTAAGTCTGATCATTCAAATCTGTGTTTCACACACTGCAAATCCTATTAGATAGCTTTTCAATATAAGTTTTGTGCATTCTTAAATTTAACTGAAATTCCATTTTTTAACTAGTAGTCAATGAATTTACACCATACCATCAGTACCTATTCAATTCCTTAGTAAATATATACTCTAATGGGTAGAGAAAGGTCCATGAGTTTTGGGGAAAATGGGCGATGTTTTTAGCTTTTCATAGCTACTTCCTGCTGAACTGGGGCGGCGTGGATGATTCGCTCTCAACATATAATTTTCTCATGGACCAGTCTCTGTCTAAAGGGGTCTAATTTTGAAATGTAAGCCAATTGCATTGTTCTAATAATCTTTAAGTTAAATTTTCACTAATATCAGTGTGATTAATGTTAGGTTGAATTCATGGTTGTTTAAAGAATCTTTTTCACTCTTGGTTAAACACTGAGCAAGACTGATGTTTATTCTTTGTTTTGTTTTGTTTTGTTTTTTTGGCTAGCTAGGAAAGTTAAGCTGCTCTTCTATACTTCTATACACAACTCAGAATAATTGCTTTCTGTCTGAATAAGTTTTTCTTAGATTGCATTTTAGAATCTTTTGTAATCTTCATTAGATATATATTTCAGTACTTAACCTGTTGATAGAATTTGGTGATGGGATCAAATTTGTCCCTTTTTCTGTCTTTCGATTTCTATGTTCCCTTTCTCATGTCCAGTGAGAAATGGAAGGAGAAATGTTTGACAGATTGGTTTGTTTAACTCTTGTCTTAATAAGAGCAGAGAATAAGATTTCTTTTAACTAACTGAATTATCTTAGAGTTTATGACATTCAGAAATTATGATGTTATTTTCTGAATTTCTCTAATGCCTCTGTCTGTCTTCCCCATTCCTCCAGAATGAATGAAGAAGAGAGATTTATTTTTCCCAACCTGTAACCCTCCCATTGTGGTCACAGACAAACAACATATAACACACAGACTGATCAAGGACACATTTCCTGGGCATATCACACACACTCTGACAAATATAAAACATAAATTATATAAGCTAGATTCTTCTTTTCATCCTGGCAAAAGATCAATTGTTACAATTCATATCTCCATGACTAAAAAATTCTGTGAAAAAGAATGAGTCAGAAAAGGGTTAACTCTTAACAAGGAGCTGGTTGACATATGATGAATTTTGTTTCTTAATTACCTTTCTTCATGCTTCAATAGGTATCCTAAAATAAATACACTTTTGCTTCTTTACTTTTCTGTGAAGTAGGACTCTGATACCTGCCTGAATAATTCCAGGTATGCCACATTGCTGGAAAGATTGATTTAGCTAAGTGAAAATTGTTAAAACTTTTTACATTATCAGTGGCCATCACCAATTGGACTCCTTCCAACGGGAAAAGAAAAAAATTATGACAGAACTGGTTTTTCTAGCTGAAGCAAAAAGAGAGAGAGAGCCAGCCACTTCTAAAAAGGGGGGCAGAGAGGAAAAATTTCTGGTCGCTTTTAAATTTGCCGTTTCTTAGAGATTGCCTTACCTATGAAGTACGCTTTTCCTGGTGTCCTCCTTTTTGTGGATTCACACAGAATTTGAGTCAGGGTGGGAGCTTGCTCAGGGCTCCATCCCCCTTTCCCTGGAGTCCTCTCAAAACGACCCAGTGCTCTTTACTTTCCCCACACCTATAGTGCGTCCACTATGGGCTTCCTGGGGTTCTGCCAGGGACTCAAACCCTGGACTTCCTGGAATCTAGTTCCGCCAGAGACTCAAACTCTCGACTCCCCCTAATTATTTCCCGGGGGACAGGGGGCCTCCAATCCCCTGAAGTTCCATTTCGAACCTCCGTATCTTTGTCTCCAAGCTTTCAGACAACTTCCTTCCCACCTGTCCTAACCAATTCGCTTCCCGGTGCTCCTGATCTGTTTCCTCGCGGAAGACAGAAAATGTCTAGCCGGTCCAGATTCAGAAACAGGTGAGGAATCAGACTTTTGCCTGGGGACTTGGCATAGGATGTCCTCTTAAGCCATATATCCAGCCAGAGTCCGACTTCCTCCCATACACAATCATACAACCAGTCACACTGCACAGACACACTGCTCACCTCTGGAAGTTGTCACGAAATCTGGGAGAGAACTTCCCTTGTCCCGGTGGTCCTTAGGGAGTTGAATCCAGTGCCAGACGAGCCCCCATATGTTAGGGTCCAAATGGATTGCCACCCAAGGAGCACACAGAGACAATGCAATCCAAGCAAAAGGGAAGTCTTTATTTCTAGTGCACGCTAGGGGAGCTCAGCAAAGGAGTTCCAGTGATGTATATTCAGAGCAAAGATTATATACGTTTGGGATTCCGGACTGGTGGTTGGGGGAGGGGGTGGGTCAAGGGATGGCGGGTAAGGTGGCAGGTGTTGACAGAATTAGGGGCATCCTATAGTTCTTGAAGTAGCCTTTGTAGTTAATGATTTTTGGCTGTCTCCCCAAGCATGTAGGGTCTTTATGCTACATTTGGGAGCTTAATAACACCCTATTGTTAGTGACCATGGATTTCTCTAAGACATCCTGACCTGTTAGTAACTTTAGGTTTCTCGGAGCCATCCTGATCTGGGAGTCCCTAGCTTGTTTTTGCTTGTGTTTGCTTAGTTTCTGTGTCATAACTTTGGGGTTCTACAGTCATCACTTTTCATCTTTTAGGCATTCCTTTCTCAGTGCCCCAAAGAATGTCCACGAAACATAAATTAAGTGTCTGCTCTGTAGGGTCCTGGGACAAATAAAAAGTTGAAATAAGACATGAAACCTAATCTCATGGGCTTGGCATAAATCATCCCAGTAAAGGGATAATACATACACATGACTAAGTAATATTAATTATTGCATGATAGATATTTTATGAGTTATGAAATAAAATTGTATGTAAATGCCAAGAGAGGATAAGTTGTTAACAGCTGAGATGGTGAAGGTTAGAAGAAGACTTCAGGTAGGAGGTCCATTTGAGTTGGATTTTAAAGGTTAAGTAGCAATTCTACAGATAAAAAAGGTGAAAGATATTCAGAGTCATAAGAAATGTGAATCAGTACATATATTGTGATATTGCAGGCCAAGTTTAGAGAGGGCAGAGAAGAGTTTGACTAAAGAGAAATTTAAAAATGCTTAAATGGATCTGTGCTCTCACAGATTTAAGAGTTTCCTCCATTATTACATATCAAATCCATTCATGCTTATCTATCCTATGCAACTTTGAAAAGATTTGTCCTAAAAGCTTATTACCAGGGGTCCATCCAAAATGCCGGGGTGCCTTGCTCACCTGTTTTTGGCAACTATGAGGATGTGAGTGGAGCACTCTGGACACTCCCTGCTCTTGTCACATGACCAATCCATTTTTTTTTCTCCCTTATTGTAGAGTTCCTTGATGACTTCATTTACTTGTTTTTCTTTAGAGTTTCTCTTTTGTTCAAACTTTAATAGCTTAAAACTACACTGTCTTTTGGGATAAATAATATATTGTAACCTTCTTACACTTACTTTGTGTTTCACCATGGCTCTTTGTGTCATACTTGGTTTTTAGTCCTTGAAGGTAGTAAATGTTTCATTTCTAATTACTATATAGCAATGCTAACATAGATCTTTATTTTAGTAGGTTTGTTGGGGTTGGAAAAGAGTTTTGCAATTGTCCCATAACAATCCAACCTATTCTCTTCTTCCTATTCAAATATGTGTCCATCTCATCTTCCATCTGTTGTACTGTCTGTCTCAGATATACATACTGTTGAATGAACTCAATAAGGGTGTGCACCTAAATGCAAGTAGGACACATTCTTCATTCTTGGTCTTTCCTGTGTGGATAGACAAGTAACATTCCTTTGAGTGATTACAGCGTTTATTCAAGAGGGTCTACAGTCTTCTGGGACTTGATATAATCAGCACATCATTTTCCAACAAGAGGACTGGAAGACTTTACCATCCAAGAGAAATCCCTCCTTGATCTGGATCTCCTCTATCATATTAGTAACACTTTTGCCAAGCATTTATCTTTTTATTTAATGGCTCACCTTTATGTATTATCATCATACACTGCTATTTTTATTGTCTTATGTTTAAGATATGTTGAATGAGGGGGCAACTGGGTGGCTCAGTGGATTGAGAACCAGGCCTAGGGACAGGAGGGCCTGGGTTCAAATCTGGCCTCAGATACTTCCTAATTCTGTGACCCTGGGCAAATCATTTAATCCCGCCTTGCTTCACCTTTACCACTCTTCTGCCTTAGAACCAAAACATGGTATTGATTCTAAGATGGAAGGTAAGGGTTTATTTAAAAAAAAAGATAGGTTGAATGATATTGATACGTTGTTGGGAGACACCTAATTGTTAATGATTCTATAAGGTGGTGTTCTACAAAGTTATACTCTTTTTCATAATTAATAAACAATAAGTACAGTAGGATTTAATATTTCTTACATTTTCATGGATACATGGAATGAAGAGTTGAAGATAATACCAAGGTTATATACCTGGTAGCCTCAAAGAATTTTCAACAAAAATAGGGAAGTTTCGAAGAGGGGAAATTTCAAAGGGATATTCATATATTTAAGTCTGGACTTGTTGCGTGTTAGATGTTTCTAGGTTATAATCCAGTTTGAAATGCTCAGTAGGCATTTGGCAATAGAGTTCAGATTAGATTGCAGTTCATACAAGAGTCAGGGCCTTGATCAACTATCCATATAGAAATCACAATCAAACTATTGGGGAATGATGAAATTACTGAGAGAGAGGAGGACCCAAGAATGAACAGTTGGAGAATACCTAAAGTTAGGATTTATGAGGTGGTTGATGAGATCCCAGAAGAGAAAGAGAAATATCAGAAGATTAGTATCTTGAAAACTTGGACAATAGTGTCCAAAGAAGACCTATAAGATAATCAAGTTTTTAATTTCAACATTCTTTACTGTAGACTCATTGTTCTTGATTTGTAGAATTACTGTTTTTAAAAGCCAGTGAAACTTGTTAAGAAACCAAGGTATATCAAACAGTTTGTATGTTGGCCTGTATTATTTTCTAAAATTCTAAACTGAGAAACACCAAGAGATAATAGTATGAATAAGATAACATAAAGGGTAAAATGTACCATACAGAAAAAAAAGTCATAATTCACATTTACATTGTTTTACAGAGTGTTTTTTCATAGCAGCCCTATGTGAGAGATAGCACTAATGTGATTATTTTTATTTTACAACTCAAACTCTTGCTGAGATAGTGGAAGTGCATTGCTGGCCCTGGCACAGAGCTAAGATACTATAGCCCTTTCATGAAAACTTGAAGTTTATTGGCTCCAAGTCTATTACTTTTTCCATTATATCCTGATTAGTACTTTGTACTACTTAATAGACCTACGAAGTTGAAAATTTAGAAGTTTTCATGACAGTGGCTCTCTGTCTCATACCTATTTGAATCCTTTTTAGCCTCTTGGTTTCTTGATTTTTTTTTCCTGATGACATAATCAACTCCATAGATTTAATGCCTTTTTTATGCAGATTGCTCTCTAATCTTAGTCTTTCCATTAATTGCTTATTGACAGTTTTAGAGCTGGGTTGTTTGTTGTCCTTAAGGTATCTCAAAGACAGTATTTCCCCACTAATTGACCACCCTTCCATACTTCCATATTTTTGTTGTATTACCATCCTAATAACCCAGGTTTGAAATTTTTGAGCATCTCTTGACTTTCCTTCCTTAATCCACATATTCTATCTGCTCTCAAGGCTTTTTGGTTCTAACTCCTTCCCCCCGCCCCATTTTTTTTAATAAAAAATTTTTTTATTTGTTTCTTTTTTTTTTGCATCACTAAAACATCTCAATCCCCATCTTCCTCCCAGAAAGCCATTCCATAAATAGATATTTTGAAAAGAAAAAAAAAAGCAAAATTCATCTATACAGAAGAGTCTGAAAAACATACATTAGTTTCCATTAGAGAAGGCATCAGATTGAGAAGCAGATTAAGTGAATAAAGAGAATGACATAATAAAGTATATTTGGGAAATTAAAAAAAGAAAATATATACAATGTGCTACACCCCCAGAAATCCTGGGGCTAAGGAAAATAGAGCCATCTCCTCTCTCATCATTTTTATCCTTTGTAATTTTGCAGCATTTACTCTCTGTTGTTTTATGTGTTTTCCTCTCATTTTCAACTTAGCAAGTCTTTCTGCCCAATTTTTCCCTTAGTTCTCTATTCCCTTTCTCATATTTCTTCCTTTCTCTCTACTCACAAAACTATAACCCTACTTCAGATCATAATCAGTTCTTAGAATTCCTTCTTTCATCCATTTGAGCATAACCACTATCATTAAAGATCACAGCCCCTCTCTGTCTTTAGAGAATTTCCTTCCCCTTTAAAAATCATAACCTGGTGACCAACCTTTTTATATTTTCAACTTTTGGGGGGTGACACTTAATAGGATAGAGGGTATCTAAAGTAAGTTTCCATAAGTTTAGATTTTAAACTTCATTGTTAAAGCAAATGGTGTAGAGAAAACAGGTAGGAAAATGTGTTTTCATTTTGTAATGGGAAATCTTTTCCTCTCACTTTTACCCTTTGAAAAATTATGGTATTGAAATTCTAAGATAGTGGAAATACAAATGAATTGCATGTGTGGCACTTGCAAAATATGAGATGGTAAATGTCATCAAGAAAGCAATGTTTTAAAAATAAAATTTAAAACTATTTTGTAGATATCTTCTGTGCCCCCACATGAAGAAATGTTAAAAATGTAAGTAAGAATTTTGATTTGCTATTTGGTACTTATCACATTCAATGTTTTTGTGTTCTTTTGTGCTATAGGATTGCATTTTGCAAGCCTGTTCTATGGAATGATATTCTCTTCTTTCACTTGTTTTCTGTGTATACACTAACATGAACACTGAACTATGTAGGCAACTAGCATTTATTTCTGGCTACTTAAGGAGAGCAGTGAATGTTTTCCCAAAATGTTTTTATTTGTAATTTTGAATTACCTTTTTATACATTACTTCTTTTTTACCTTGTTTTTATTGTTATATTTTGTTTTTACATCAGTTTTATTTCTAATATAGTCTTCCTCCCTCCTTACCCAGTGAGCCTTCCCTTGTAGCAATGGCTTAAAACAAAACAGTTCAGTAAAACCAATCAAAACATTAATTATCTCTGGCAGTATATCTAGTTTTATTTAACAAGGATGTGTTCAATATTTGTGAGTTCCCAATACTTCAAACTAAATAACAAAGCCATTCTTTGAAGACCAATTTGAAAATACTGGCCAGGCTTCTGAATCTCTCTTATAATCTCTTATGAGCCCTTTTCTATTCCTGAGTTTATCCTTAGGGTGAATAATGTAAATCATTAGTCCAAATGTGGGCTACTGTCTCATTCTGTGGTTACTGTCTTTTTTGCTCACATCATTTCGGAAAGGAGAAATAATTATATACTTTGGCTTAGTCAGCCTTTCCTGGAAGCAAATTCAAATTTCTTCTTAGTTTCTATATGGCTGCATTCAAATTCTTAATTTTAAATTGAATGAACAGATAAGTTTATATCAAGTAAGATAATAATCTACCTATTATATCATAGTTAAATAAACAAAAAGAATACAAATAGTTAAAAATAAAATTTCTTCCCTCTTCAGCTTGTTATTGAAAGTTTAGCAATATATTGGGGATAATAATCCACCATGTGAATGAATAATTTGCCTAGGAGTTGACATTTATATACAATTTCTTTTCTCTCTTTCTCTTTGTTATTATCTTCCTTCTTACATTCCTCTTAAGAGAATTGTAGGAAATGGATGAGAAGATAATTAATTCGACTAAGGAAAAGTGGAATATATAAATAATATGAAAGGGAAAGAGATCAGTGTCATTATGATTGAATATGATCAAATTTTTAAGAAAAGAGGATTTCCATTTTCAAATTAGACTTTGTGTATAATTTTGCTTCACAGCACTGAAAATACATATTCTTTGCTATTACTACTATTACTAATTGACATTTATGTAGCACTTTAAGGTTTGCAAAGCATAATCTAACTTTTATCCTTACTTGTCCCTTCATACCCCTCCCTCCTCCAAATCTCACTGAAGTTGGTACTGTTGGCTCCATTTTATATATCAGAGGAGTCTGAGAGTTCAAATGACTTGATCATTGATCATGAAGCAAGTAAATGGCAGAGGTATTTTTGAATTTCATTTTCCTGACTCCAAGCCCAGAATTCTTATATTATGTTGCACTACCTCTGCTAGTGGATAAAATAAAAATGTTATCAGCCACAATTACCTAATCATCCCTCTGTGTGAGGAGTACCATTCATTTCTAGGATAAGCAACAAAATTTTGACACTTAAAATTCTAAGAACTTCCTCTAATTCATGTCTACAAATTAGTTTAGTTTTAAGATAGACTTATTTTTAGTGGCATGGTAATAATTCTTGTTTAAGATATTTACTGGTGAGTGAGTGTGTGTGTGTTGCATGTAGCTTTTAAAGCATTGCCTCTTTGCAAGATATGAGAATATCTAAATTACTTTTTCTGGTCACCTACTCATCACTGCTTAGGATTTCTGCAAAAGAGAACAAGGTTACTGATCTTCAAAATGAGGTAGATGCCCTGAAAAGTATAGTTGAACAACAGAGAAAGAAAAATAATGTAAGTACATGTCTTAAAGAAGTTTGTTTTTTTCTGTTCTCCATTTCTGAAATATCTTTATTTTTATTTTTTTTGGAGTTGCTTTTACTTTAGGTTTTAAACACAGACAGCTTTTGTGTATGTAAATTTTTCCTACAACCACTTCTTTTTGTAGGATAGTGAATTTGCTTTGGGAGGAAACTTAATAGTTAAAAATTAATTTGAATTTGTAATTTGTAGTTATAATTATTATTAATGTCCTGATTGCTTTTTTATTAAAGTGATTCTGTTAAAAGTTATTTTCTGTTATATTTCTGCTTGAGAAACTTATTTTTTTAATTCTATATAAAAAGTGGAGTCTAAGGCATTTCTTCCCAGTTGGTGGGCCCAGCTTTTTGACAATAAAAATAAATTTTAATAACTGTTTTATAATTAGAAATCACATTTTTAAAGTGAGGTAAGTGTAAGACCCAGCCACAGGACTAAAGTTTGGTAATCAAGTTATACTGGAGGTATTGGGAACTTTGTTTAAATTTATTATGTGGCTGGAAAGTGGGGGAGGTGATAACCTTCTGGATTATGTATCCTAATATTTTAAGTACTTCTGATACCAATTAGTGGACTAAGCAAACACTAAACAATGCAGATTTCATGACTACTCAGTCCACCTAATCCAAAGAACTTTTTAACTAGAAGTCAAAGTATTTTTTCTTGCAAAAGGATAATTGCTGGCATTAAACTAGGGGGAAACATCCTAAAAATATTAGGTTATTGTTATCTATAACCAGTGTTATATGTATATTCTAATGCAAACTAAGTATGTAAAATGTTAGTTATATTCTTGAAGTAACATCCCAACACCCTGGGTTTGTCAGAATTAGGACTATAAAATGTCTTTTGTGCATGCTTTTAACAATTCTACCAGGAAAGCACATCCCAAGTACCTTCAAGATAGGCTTGCCAGTATAATTCTTATTGGATTCTGGGAAGTAACAATATATTTAGTTCACTGTTTGAATTTGCAACCTTTATAAGTACAAAAATAGTAACTGAAAATTTAGCATTCAGATATTTATTTCTTTATATTTGTTAACTTTGATGCTGTTAAATTTGAGCCCTGAGAAATCAAGATTTCTAGTCACCGGTGACTTTTCTGCCAAAAGAGGAAATTTTTTTGTGGTATGTAAACTTTTTCTCAGGCAACTAGTTTAGATAGTTCATGTCAAGCTGTTCTGTGGATTACACATTTGATTGACCATGCCAAGAAAGATATAGGAATTAAATAAATTACTGTGTCTCTTTCCCAGACGAGTTGGAATGTCTTTCTTAAGCAAAGGGAAAAATCTCTAGGAAAATGAGTTGTTGGAAATAATATATAGTTTCTGTTACTGATATTGGACTTTTCTTTTGGTAACTGCCAGCCCACTTTTGATATACTGGTGTATTTTACTCTTTATTAATTCTTTGCAGTTCATCATGCCTAAAATTCTGTTTGTAACCTTGTTTTGTGCACTTTACTTTTAAATGCTTTCTTTTTCTGTCTCGCAAGTAAAGTCAAAGTACTGAACAGTATGGTAATAATACTCTTGAAGCCACTGTATCTATATTCAAAACACATGGGAAGCCTGTCATTTTTCTCTTCTCCATTTTAATGCTTTAGCATCACATTTATGGTTTTTTTTATTGCTATATTTCTCTCAACGAAATAATTTTGCAGTAACCAGCAATTAAATGCAAATTACTGAATGTAATGCAAAATGCTGACAAAATTAAAGACAAAAAAAACACTTTTAATATTGGCTGAACTGAAATAATTCTTTCTAAAAATAATTAGGACCTTCGGGAGAAAAACTGGAAAGCAATGGAAGCATTGGCATCAACTGAAAAAATGCTGCAGGACAAAGTGAACAAGACTGCCAAGGTTGTAATGCTAACTCCTAGAAACAATGGGTTGAACAGAAACAATCTGCAGCCTGTCTTCATAAAAAAAAATATCAAATTAGTGCATTTAACTTTTACTGCAATTTCAGTACAAAAATTTATTCTTAATGAACATCCCTATATATTCACCTGCTTCTCTCTGTCTATTTGTTAAGCTTTTTTCTTTAATTTCTAGGCATGCTGATTTATTTGTTCACCTAATTGTTTAAGCTTTGGTGATAATGTACTCTTGCCTGAAGAATCTGAGGAAAGAGACCTAATTTTTAATATGTTAGTGGCTATGTGATTTGTCTGATGAGTTTAGTCTGTTGACCTAGGAGAGTATGTGCGTTTGGCTTCTAAATAGGATTTTTATAGCATTACTAACAAATCTTTAAATCAGAATATCTGAATAATTATCTGAATAAAAATTATTTAGATTCTTCCCCCTTGATTATCAGGGTACAGTTCTTGAGCACAGGACAAGACTCAGATTTCCTAAAAAATTTTTGACCCTGTAACTGATTTTAGTGTGTACAGATTTGCCTTAAGAATAGTGATTAGGAAATAGTTATATTTAATCTTGTGCAGTTTCTTGTGAGAAATAGCTAATCATTAAAATTTTAAATGCAAACCATAAACATTTGGTAAAGAAAGGACAATTGTCCCAATACTACTATGGATGGTAAGTGCCAGAAACATATAATTAGTTGTGCTTAGGATGATTGACTATATTGGACAACTATTTTTGCTATGTTTCCAGTAATAGTAATAAATTGCTGATCTCTTTATTTACACTCTGACTTCTACAATTCTTCTTTCTCCCTCTTCTCTTTTTGCCACCCTCCCACCTTATCCCTTTGAATAATGGTAGTATTTTTATTTAGTTACTTAGGTTTAGGGAAATGGTAAAATTTATGTAATAGGCCAGAGGACAGGTAATATCTCAAATTTTTGTTTTTATATATACATAATATATGTACAGATATCCTTTACCACATAGTAGAAGTAATATTTTCATTTTACAGATGAGGAAATTGAGGCTCACAGGTTGTGATTTATCATAATTATGTGACTAGTCACTGGATGAATTGCAATTTTAAACTGAGGTCTTTTAATTCCTAGCTCATTGTACATTACACCATGCTACATTTGTTCATTATTCAACATTTCTAATCTTTTTAGTATACTCTTAGCAATCCAGGGCACTAGTGCTTCTAGGCAGCCAATCTTGCAAGCAAATTTGGTTCCCTAAATTATTTTAGTCTTGATCTGAACTACACTTTTAGTTCTGATTACATCAGGGTAGAGCCATATAGCTGGATAGAGAGCTAGTCTTAAACTCAGGTAGACCTGTGTTTGAGTTTAACTTCCTATATATATTGGCTCTGTGTCACTAAACAAATTACTTAGCCTCTTCTGGACTTTTAAGTTACAAAATTGGTATAAGGGAATTTTCTCACTGGGAATTTTCCTCATCAGTGAAAAAAACCAACCCTACAAACTTGGTCTCCATTAGAGTATATTGTTTACCATTTACATTAAGTGGTAAAGATTTTTTTCTTTTTCCCCATAGATGTCTAGAAGTCATTCCCCATGAATAGTGGAGTATAGTGGGGTTTTATTGGAATCTTATTTACTACCTTTTCTCTTTTCCTCAAATAGTTAATTATTTCCAGACCCCATAGATTAAAGTGATATTGACTCAATATAATAAATTGTGTAAAATGGAAAAAAATCCTCTGCTGAAAATATATAATTTATTCATTTACTGCTACTATTAAGACATATAAGAGCTTTTATCTGGAATGGGTTGTCTTAAGTAGAATAGAAAATTGAATGACATGTATTTCTAAAGTAATTTAAAATGGCAATGTATTTATTATTTATGTTGTATTTTCAGTGACCAATTTTATTCAATATGAAACACTATTGGCATCTGGTATATTCAGACAAATAACAAGAATCAGACATCTTATTATGATATCAGATTAGTTCTCTAATTAGAAATGCTAATGGTCCAATATTGATATGTACTTAAAACTGCTAGTGTAATAATCAGAAGAATTTGCCTATGATACAATGAAAAAGAGTTTATTATCTGCAGTCAGATATCTTGGGTTTGAATTCCAATCCTTTTGCTTATTACTAATATATATATCACCTTGGACAAGGTACTTACCCTCTCTGGGCCTCGTTTTGTTTATATGTGATGAGATGACTACTAAAGCAATTTCTAATTCTAAACATATCATTCCTAGGAACTTTTTCCCTTGGCATCACTAATAGGTAGAATAGAATTATTATTACCCTTAGAATTATTAATTTTTATAATTTATAACTATTAGGACATTTTTTCTTAACTTTGGATGATATTGTCTGAGTTGATGCAAATGGTTTTTACCTCAACAATTTTAAATTGTTTCATCATTTCCATAGTTAGGAATAATAGTGCTTATTATTTTGTCCTTTTTTTGTTTTCTCTGTAAAAAGCAGTTCATGGTTTTTCTATAAAGACACACCTCGCTTTTTGCAGATGTGTTCTTGAAAAATAGTATGTTAATTACCCTAAATCAAATAACTAAAAATATATCACAGGAACCTATCATCCTGCCTAACGTTAAGGAATGAAACATATTGTAAAAAATTTTATAAAAGTTCCTAATATGGTTTGATTTTTGAAAATGTATTTGGTCTACCTAGAATAAAGTTCATCTGTGTAGACTTCAGGCTAACAGTTATCTGTTTTCCAGATCACAACCTGAAAGTGGATTAAAAATCTATTTTTGATCTTTTGCCAGTTCTAGTAAAATTCTCTTGTAACATACACAACTAGAAATGATTGAATGAATTCCACAGAATTTGGCAAATGCTATTTTGAAAAAAAGAAGGTTGTTTTCTTGGCCTGGTTCAAATGTGCTTTTTCACAAATTTTCATCTGTCTTGTAGCTAACTTTTTACTATTAGATATATATATTGTCTTTGTATTGAACTAAACAAATAAGACAATGATTAAAACAACCTAATTTTGACAAACCAGAGTTTGCAAAGTATAACATTCATTATAAATAAATTTAAGAATATGCTAAAACCTCCTTTGTCATATGCTTTTTCAAATTTACAGCTGTCCAAATGCTAAAATATTTGTATGTTTGTCACTTACATAGCACTATGGAATAAATTTCCTTTGTGAATCTTCTCCAACTGTCTCCCCCTTAAAAAAGATATGGCACTTATCAAATTACAGTGTTCAAATTTCTTGATTTCTTCTTAATTTATATAGTTTAAATTTCTGTTGAAGCTGAGTTTATGAAATATGCACCTAAAATATGAATTTATACCACTGTACATCACTTCAAATTCAGATGTCCACCAGTTGTGTGACTATGTGCACATTGATGTTTGCTAATCCATCTGCTCGTGTACTGCCCAGATAAAAAATCTAGGGGACTGGTGAGCATCAGCACTTTCCACACCAGAGTTTAGCAAAGTTTTAAGTACTGAGTTTTATTCTATTATGTGTTATTAGTTGCTGTCATTCTTAGGATTACTTTATTACTACCATTGGAAATATTTGTATAACAGGATGTTATTCTTGAGTTACATGAAGTAATATCTTGCTTTGATACTTCAGAGACCTTACATGTCTTGGAATTTTTTTTTAACCAAGTTGAAATTAGTTTGATACCTTGAAATGGCACTATTTCTTAGCACTATTTGAAAATGAAATTTAAAAATAGATTATTTTTTTTAGGATTAAAAAAAGGTTATATTTGTATAATGTCATGTTGTACCAATGTGTGTGTGTGTGTATATATACTTTAGGAAAGACAACAGTTGGAAGCTGTTGAGACGGAGGCTAAAGAAATTCTGAAAAAATTGTTTCCTGGAGTATCTATTCCTTCTAACTTAGTAAGTCCATATTCTGTATTTTCTTTCCCATTTCTATGATTTTTTTTCATAATAATTGAGATGCTAATTATAGTTGCATGATACCCTTGTTTTTGAAAGTAAGAGTATTTATTCTATAATCCTTAATATTAGAGATCTTAGATGTAGTGTGAATAGTAGAATTCAAATAGAAGCTAAATTTCATTTTAAAGCTTATTTACTAGTCACAAAATTTTCTGCTATAAAACTTTCACTTTTATCCATGTATAGATAAAACTATATACCTATAAAACTGTCACAGAACTTCATTCTTCATATATAATAAGCATGTTAAGTTGCTGCAGACATTGTAGGAAAAGAAATATGCCTTTTCCCCCATGGAATCCTTTAAATTGCAATGGTTATTAAGCAGTACTTATTACTCAGTCAATTGAAATTTATTCTTTAATAAAATATGTTGGACAGTTCATGTTCCTTGCTTCTTTACAAGGTAGTTGTGAGGCACAAATAAGAAAAACATAAAACACCTTCCAAATTTTGAAAAATTATGCATATGCCCATTATTGAGATGTTTGAAACCTTAGAGTTATGTATCACACTTGGGCAGTGTCTTTTGCATCTGATTCTTCCTTCCATTCCTACAGCTACCATTCTATTTGAGACCTTTAGTACCCTGCTTTGAATTTGTTTAGTAGTTTTCCTGACTCTTCTTTCTATTTCATCCTTCATATTGCTATTAGATTATTCATATATATATATATATATATGTATATATATATATATTCACTGTTCACATCACTCTACTTCCTAAAAATTTTAATTAGCTTCCCAAAACCTAATTCAAATTAATCAACAAAAATTTATTAAGTGCCTATTATGTGCTGAAACTGGGTCTGTTAAGACAAAAACACACATTCCATGGCCCAAAGGAGTTTACATTTTGTTGGAGGAATTATACTGGGTAGACAGACAGGTAAATTCAAAATGGATTGAAGAGGGAAAGAATATTGACCAATTATGATCAGAAAAGAGTAAAGGTAGTACTGAAGCTAAGCTTGGATGAAACTACATTTCAAGAGGTAGGGAGAAGTCTGTAGGGAATGCATTTCAAACATAAGAAATGGCCTTCAAAAATACATAGAGGCAATAGATAGAATGTTGAGTTAGCCAGTTTGCCTGGAATCTGGTGTTTGAAGAGGAGTAATATGTACAGTCTAGATAGAAATCAAATTGTTGAGCCTAGGCTGAAGAGTCTGTAGTTCATCCTAGAGACAATGTGCAACTTTAAAGATACAAGAAAGTGACATTATCATTTGTGTACATTAAGAAAGTGTTGGTATCTCCATAAAGCTCTGCAGTAGTACGTATGAGTAGCAGTGCTAACTTCAGCTAGGATGGTGGAGTAGCTACATGAATAGAGCAAAAAAAATGGATTGTGAAGTGATACAGAGGTAGAATCAACAAGAATTTATAGTAGATTGCATATGAAAGTTGAAGGAGAATGAAGGATGCCTGAGATTGTGAACCTAAGTGATACAATAATAACTTAAACAAATAAGGAAGTCAGACTCCTTCAAGTGAACAGTACCTACTATGTACTAGATATTATGGATACCAAATTAAAATGTGACTTCAAGGTACTGATATTCTGTTGGGATAAAATAACATGTATGCAAACACATAAACATAAAATACATGCAAAGCAATTTCCTCTCAATGAGAACATTGAGACCTAATTCAAATGACCTTAAAAAATAGAATAGGAGCTCCTGAGATCACAATAAAAAATGTGAAAAAATGAGATCGAGACACTGAAGGGAGAGATGGGCATGATATGGCTAGTTAGAGCAAGAATGGTTAGGAAGAAACCTTACCTTGAAAATAGCACTGGAAATCTGCTTTTGCCTCCCTTAATATCAATTATGATGCTTTGGAGTAAAGTGCTTAATGATGTTTTGTTTTATGTGTCTTTTAAGGGGGAATTACAAAAATTATATTTGTTCACAAATCACAATCATAAGTATGTCAAGTCAAGCACCATTAAAACATAATTTTCTTCAGGTTAGATTAGCTTAAAAGTGAAAAGCAATTAATTGTTTAAAAAATTGATGAAAATCTTTTACATGAATATAACAACTCAAGTTAATTATGAATGCTTTCAGAGTTAGCTATTTACTTATGTTACCAATTAAAGTAATGGAAAACAAGAAGTACATATCTTGATTTTTAAATTTTTTTTCAAATGCTAAGCACTTATATTTTGTTTGTAGAGTTATCTAAGCAAATGCCAGTTTGGTTGAACTGATAGAAAAACATTCTCTGATTAGATTCAGCTGATAAGTCTATGGAAAGCTCTGCAGTATTTTACTTAACATTTTAACATTATGGACCTAGCATTGAAATAAGGAATTCTTACAATGAGTTAAAGCTAAATTTTTTTGATCACTTATTTTTATAAGAATAAATGGATTTTGGCATTTTGGTTTGATCAGTAATACAAGGAAGAGCCCATTTATATGTACATATTTTTAAAGGCAAATCTACTAGCCTTTTCTCAATCTTCAATCTTTTGAATTCTTTGCAGTAGCCTTTGACATTGTTGATTACCCTCCTCTCCTGGAATACTTTCTTCTCTAGGTTTTTATGGCCCTTTTCTTTCTTGATTCTCTTCCTACCTGTCTTATCACTCTTTGGTGGTCTTTTGTTGGATCTTCATCCAGGTTATGCCCACTAATCATGAGTACTGCCAAGCTTCTGTCTTGGACCCTCTTTTAATTTTATCATCTCATCTCCCATGAATTCAATTATCATTTCTATGCTGATTATTTTCCTTATATAGCCCAAACTTCCCATCAGTGGACTAGTGTTAATATTCACTAATTTCCTTTTGGATCTCTCCAACTAGATATTCTATAGGTAATTCAAACTTAGCATGCCCAAATCAGAACTCATTTTCTTTGCTCCTAAACCCTCCCCTCTTCCCAACTTTTATATTACTATGAAAGGTACCACCATTTTCCCAGGCATCCAAGTTTAGCAGATTATTTGGCATGTGTTAAGTGTTTGATTCAGTACTTATTTATTTACATGGGGTGGGACAATAGGGGAAGAAGTATTTATTAAGTGCCCATTAAATGCCAGGCATTTAATAATAAATGTAAGTATTTCACAAATATCATCTTATTTGATCCTCATAACAACCTGGAAGGTAGGTAATATTATTATCCTCTTTTTACATTGAGGAAACTGAGGCAGATAGCTATTAAGTGTCTGAGGCTGGATTTGAACTCAGGTCTTTCTGATTCCAGGCCCAGTGCTCTATCCACTGCACCAGCTAACTGCTATTGGGGCAAGAACTCACTATTCGACAAAAACTGTTGAGAAAACTGGAAAGCAGTCTGGCAGAAACTAGGTATAGACCAACATCTCATATCATATACCTAGACAAACTCCAAAAGGGTACATGTTTTAAACATAAAGGGTGACATCATAAATAAATTGGAGGAGAAAGGAAGAAATTACCAAGTAGATCTTTAGATAGGGGAAGAATTCACGACCAAACAAAAGAGATATGTTTACAGGAGGTAAAAATAATTTTGATTATGTAAGAGGAAAAAAGTTTTTGCATAAACTAACTAACGCAGCTTAAATTAGAAGCACCATATCTCTGCACCATAAAGATCCCATTTCTAAGATACATAGCCAATTGATTTAGATTTATAAAAACAAGAACAATTCCCTAGTTTATAAAAAAATTAAAGGATATGAATAAGAAGTTTTTGGAGGTATTAATCCAAATTGTGAATAACCATATGAAAACATTTAAGAGTTATAATAAAATTTTTTTCTTTAAAACTGAGATATTTTAAAGAAACATTGAATTTGAAATTGACACTTTGAGTCATTTTTTGTTTTGGCAAATTGAATAAATTGGTACATTTTGAGGCAGTAGTGGAGTAGAAGGGTTGGTGTTAGGAAAACCTCCCATTTAAATCCTGGCATTGCCATTTAATAGCTGTGTGCCCTTAGGCAAGTCACTTAAACATTCCATTGCTTGTCTCCTTATCTTTAAAATGAGATACTCAAACCAGGTAATTTTTCATTGGTATTCTCTCTTATTTTAAAATTGCCTTTATTCTCCATCCCTTACCCAGCCTATCAAACTATTCCTTATAAAAAAAGAAGGGGAACTTAGCAAAACTATTAAATACTGTTTGATAGTATATGTATTATATGTCTACTGCTTTCTCCCTACCCCAGTCCTATAACTGAGGGAAGAAAAAGGTGCATTTTTGTACTACATTCATTTTCAGTGCCAAGCTTGGTTGTTTTATGCAGACAACAACCTTCAGTTTTGATTTTTTTTATTCTTTCCATTTACTTTCTTAGTTACAGTACAATTTAGGTTCTTTTTATTTCATTTTGCATCATTTTGTATGTCTTCCCATGCTTTCCTGACTTTATAGTTGCTATTTCTTATTGCACAATAATATTCCATTATGTTCATGTAGTACAATTTTTGAACCTTTTTCTAGTCTGTGAATATCCATTTTGTTTCTAGTTCTTTGTTACCAGAAAAATAACTGCTATAATAATTTTGGTCTATATGGAATATTTCTTTTTGTCTTTGGCCTCTTTGGAAGAGGCATATGCCTCAGTGAAATCAGTAGGCCAAGCAGTATAAACATTTTCCACACTTTAAAAAAAGTATTTTCAAATTGTTTTTTAGAAACTTTAGACCAATTCATAGTTCCATCAAACAGTGTCTATTTTGCTATGACTTTTCATCATTCAACTCTATTTTTTGTCATGCTTTCTGTGTGAGGTGAAACTGCCTAGTTGTTTTGATTATTGGATATGTAATAATTTTTCATATGGTTATTAATGTTTGCAGTTGTTCCTTTGAGACCTCTTTATTCACATCCTTTGATTATAATATGTATCCATTGAAGAATGTTTTGGTTCCAGGTGGGGATGGTTGGGATAAAGAGTAATAATAGGTAACTGCAAGGAATACTTGAAACTATATATTAGTAGTCAATAATAAACACTTACTATGTGTCAGACACTGGCCCTCAAGCACTGAGGTTACAAAAAGAATCAAAGTACAATCTGTACCTCCGAGGAGTTCACAATTTATTAAGTGAGACAACAACTAAACAAATATTTTTTAAAAAGCTATATACAGGTTAAATAGGAAATGATTTAAAGAGAGAAAACACTAGAATTAAGAAGGGTTAAGAAAGGCTTTTCTATACAATATAGGATTTTAGTTGTGACTTAAAGGTAGTGAGGGAAGTTATTAGATGGAAAGGAGATGATAAAACAATCCAGGAATGGAGAACAGCCAGGGAATGTAGATATACTTTTGATTTTCATCTACAATAAAATATTTGGCAACTACTAAATAATATGAGAATACTAGATATTTTTTGACACTTAAAAAAGGGCCCTCAAAAAGGTTGGGTACCACTGCTGTAAACTGTTTTGGTCATATTTTATTCTCCATTGCAGCTGGATTTTTGAGTTGGAGGACCTAGGTTTGTATCTAAGTATTTCCACTTTTAAATTCTCTAGGGGGTTGGACTAAGATGGCCTCAATGGGCTTTTCCTGTGCAGATCTATGATTCATGTATCTTGAATAATGTTAGATACTTAATAAAGACTTTTCACCCAGTTGTCATCTTCCCCTGCTTATCCTAATGGCATAGATTTTGTTCTTGGAAAAAGCTTCTGTTTCACATAATTAAAATTATCTGTTTCATCTTTTTGTGATTGCCTCTATACCTACTCTGGTTAAGAAGTCTGTCCCTAAATAATAGAAAGGTACCTGATTTCATTCTCTTTTAATGTTTTTGTGTTGTGACCTTAAATATATGTAGGACAATATACATTTTGAGCTTATCTTATTTCTGTCATTGTTTTCCTGTTTTCCCAGCAGTTTTGTCAGGAAGGATGTTCTTGCCTTTCAATAATTTATCATGTTTATAAAATACTAGATTTTTGAGTGCATTTGTTTCAGGTCCTTCTTCATGTAGTTCTCTTTATATAGTCTCTTCCCCTGCTATGCTTTTTAACTTTTAGACAATACCAAATAGTTTTGATGACAACTACTTAATAATTTTAATTTGTAGTTTAGAAGTGTTGCTTCTTTTGTTAGTTGTACTTAAAAAAATTTCTTCTTGAAGGTCTAGAACTTTAGTTTCTCCAAATGAATTGTCATTATTTTGTCTAATCCTGTAAAAATATTCACTTTGTAATTTGGCTTGCCATGGCTTTAAGTCAGTCAGTTAACTTTCCTGTTATTTTTTTTCATGTTGTTAACAATGAATCTTTCCAGTTACTTGCCATTTTTTTGTTTCTTTAAAGAATGTTTGGTAATCATATAATTGTTGAGCATATCTTGGCTTGTTGACCTGAAAGTTTTATGTATTTTGTAGTTATTTTGAATGGGATTTTCCTTTTCATTAATCTTCCTTTTTTTATTTTTATTTCAAAATGCTAATTTATGTGTATTTGTTTTGTATTCTGTTACTTTACCTTGCCATTGTTTCATTTAGGTTTTTTTTTTTTTGCTTATTCTCTGGGATTTTCTAAGTAAGCCATCCTGTTGCGAGCAAATTGGAATGTTTTGTCTCCTCTTTGCCTATGTTTATGCATTTATTTTGTCATTGCCATGATAATTTTAAAAGCACAAGACTGAAAAATGGAGAAAGAGGCCATCCTAGTTTTGCTTTCATTTTTATCAGAAAACTTTTTAGTATTTTTCTGAACCATAATACTCAAACTTTTGGTATGAGAAATAAATACTTTTTACCATATTAAAAGAGACTTTTCTTTACCTCTATTTTATAAAAATTTTAAAATATAAGTGAATGTTGTACTTCTCAAAGGATTTTTCAGTATCCATTGATTTAATCGTATAGTTTGAGGTGTTTTTGTTTTTAATATATTCTAACAATTATGTTAATAGTTTTCCTGATGTTAAGCTATCTTTCTTGCAGTATCTTTAATATTTAATTTAAATTTTTTGCTTCAGTATTCAGTAGTGTGCACCAGAGACTCTTAGAATCAAAATTCTTTGAAGAAAAGTTGTTGTTCTGAGTTATTAAGTATTATGAACAACATTGAAAGATTTTAAAAGTGAAGAGAAAGAATTGTAATTTACAAGTTTTTTCTTGTTGATTCAGAATTGTAGTCTGTACATGCTAAGCAATCTATTTTATATTGCAATTCATTGTTTTCTTTCTTGTCAATCTTAACAAAGAACTTCATGAAAGCACCAGTCTGTGTTTACACAGTGACTTAATTGGATTGGGTCTTTTTTGCAAAGAGATCCTTGTCTGTAAGTGGAGAATAAATAAGACCCAGTTTACTTGTCTTTTGTCCTTGTGGGAAAATGGGTAAATTTTTAGTTTTTATTTGCAAGACTGCACTACATACAATACATATCTCTAAAGCTTTCTTTGGAAGTGGTAGTGCTTGCCTGACTTCTCCATTAAGCTTCTTAGAAATTTGAATTATATTGTTTTTAAAATGTTACCTTTTTTTAATGCTGAGAGATTGATTTGTTTTCACTACATTTCTCCCTTCAGAATTTTAGTGAATGGTTGCAGAGATTTGAAAAGAAGGCAAAAGAATATGCAATTGAAACTTCCATTTCAGAAGATATTAAGGTTAGTTTGATTCAACAATTTTTAAAAAGTATTCAATTTTTAAAAATGCATTTAATATCTGCTGTGAGAAAGTACTATTAGATACTAGACATACAAAGACAAAAATACCTCTGCCCTCAAGGAGCTTACATTTTAGAGGGAGAAAGGTATTAAGAAGCATTCTTATACATGTCATTTGACCTTTGTTTTTGAAGGAATTATAAATGTTCTAGTAAGGAAAAATGAAGTGAACATTCTTTCTAGGCATGGGGGACAATCTGTGTAAAAGAACAAATGATGGAATGTTGAACTCGAGATAATCTAGCAAGCTTGTTTGTCTGTAATATAAATGAAGGGAAGGATTGTTGAGTTTTTGGAAATGTAGGAGGGAGCATGATTGTAGTAGGCCTTAAATGTCATTTTTTCCTATATGCATTGGGAAGCTATGGAAGTTTTTTGAGCAAGGGAATACAACCAGGCCTGTGTTTAATGAATATTAATCTGACAGAAGAAAAGATAGATACTGAAATTGGTGAAACTCATTTGGTTGAGGTAATTGCAGTAGTAGAGGTGAGATATATAAGGTCCTAGATCAGTGATGGGCAAATTATTCCCTGCAGGCCAGATCGAGGCTGGAGTTTGCCCATCACTGCCTTAAGCAATTCCCTAATCACTAAGCCCCCCCATCCAGACGTAGTGATTAGGGAATTGCTTTAGGCAGTGATGGGCAAACTCCAGCCTGGATCTGGCCTGCAAGGAATAGTTTGCCCATCACTGTCCTAGATGAATATAGTGGCTAAGAGGAGACAGATGTAGGATATGTTATAGAAAAATAGGCAAAGGCAACCAATTAGATGTAGTGGTGAGCACTGAGGAAGACTTTACTTCTAAAGAGCACTTTTATTTAAAGGGAAAAAAATTTTGTGTACATTATAAGAAATTTATCTTAGTGTTATTATTAAAAATGATGAGGGCCGAGATCAAAAGGGAGAATAGTATTTTAATAAAAGCCATGCTGATAGAGATAAACTGACCACGCGCCTGTAAGAAAAACCTATTCCAACCTCACCTCAGCCATTTACCTTCCTCTCTCCTCGAGCTCAGGTAACTAAAGAGGAAGTTCCAAGTCACTACCCCCTACTTAAAACAGTCCCTCACCTTTAATACGTCATCCAAAACAGGAAACCCATGAAATCCGTTGGACCAATGGAAATGTAGTTTTAAGGACCCCAAGTGATTTTAAATGACACATAACCCCCTTGAGATCCGTTGAAAAAGACCAGTCTTTGTTAAACCAAAAGAAAAGAGGACAAAAGCTAGCCGCGTTGACAAAAGCCAATTTTGAAGCAGTACCCCACTGGCATAAGAGTGTCCATTCAAAATAAATGCATTCAATTCGTTCAACCCCCATAGTTCAGATCAACTGTGCCCCAAAGTTCAAATTGGATCTTCATGATCCAGTGAAGGCTCTTCAGGCATCTTTTGGTGCTTCCACCAAACAGGTTCGTCATCTGAATTCTGGGGAGATGGCAAAATCCTTATCCTGAAATTACTTTCAAAGAATTTAAACTTTACATTATAGATTATAAAACATACATTTCCTTCTGAGAATTAACATTACCCCCCTGAATTTACTTCGAAAGGAGTAAAAATTGACTTGCAATATAGATTATAGTTCAGACATTATGATTATAAAAACTTAACACACACACCCCTGAGGAAAATTTTAAATGACACATAACTCCCCTGAAAAGGTCAGCCAAGGATGCATGGCTAAGTGAGTCACGGGGGTGCATGAAATCAGTTGGCAAAAGAAATAATAAAAGAATAAAATTCAAAAAAAAGAGAAAAAATTAACTTGTGAATGAAATGTAAAATGTGCAAAAAATGTAGGGGAAATAAACAGGCCTTTGATTCAAGGCCCAATGAAAGCGATTTAAGCAGTTTGCTATAACCCATTCAGGGCCAAGACTACAGAAAAATTGCCATTTTCTTTCTATATATAGAGGAATAAGGGAAATGCCTTTCTTTGATCCGATTTTTCCCTGCACCTTCTCAGGGAATGAGCCATTAAATGATAGCCAATCTTAGGTGCTTCACTAGGAATTTAAGTTGAGGGGACCCACGTCCTCTAAAGTTTTAGAAAAGACTGGGACTCCAGGACTCAAACCCCAATTTTCAAGCCCTTAAGTATTGGCATAGAACTCCTGCAATTCATGCAGATTCTTTAGTCAAGTCTCTGACCATGTGCCTTTTTCTTGGAATCAGAAAGGCATTTAATCACAGTCCCATATTCTCAGGCTCAGGCTCAGGTATTTGCATTGAGCTTATTTCGCTGTAGAATCAAAAAAAAGGATAAATAATGATTATATATGTACTTCCAGTACAAGATGAGAAAAAGGAAAAATCAATTGCTCTATAAAAAAAATGTTTTAAAAATCAAAAATATATATATATATATATATAGCTTAGAACTAGAAGGGTTTTGTTACCCAAAAATGAGATTCTGTGAGAGAAAATGGGTTTTACAAAATAACAGATTCACAATGCACATTCAAATAAGAGTACCATATTTCTAATAACACATTTTAAAACAATAAACAATGATGTTCAAAAAATCATATACTTGTTACAACTTTTAAACCTTGGCTAAGTGTTTCTCAACAAATTCTGTTACTGCTTCCATATAAAAACCTGATATTAAAAAAAAACAGAAACCTTCTGGTCTAAATTATCCTCAAGAATTCTAGACCCTTCTGATAAAAGAGGCTAAAACATAGACTAATATAAAAAAATATATAAGACAACAATTCTTCACAATAAAATATATAAAGCTTATCCTTTAAGACAACAATTCTTTAAAATAAATACATAAAAACCTTATCATTTATACAGAAAGGTACTAAGCATCTAAAGTAAATTTTTAAAAGACCTCTCATAAAATTACAATTTAAATCTCAAGGCAGGCACCAAACTCTCCAAAGTTGAACAAAATTAAGGCGATTTATAACGTAAAATGTGTAACTTTCAAATGGTATGAGAACATAGCATTGTTGTTGATTACAGTAAAAATGAAACCTGAAATAAATTAGGAAATATAATGAGTATCAGATAACAAGCTGGTCAAAACCTCTTACCAGTTCTAATTGATTTATCTCATTATTTGGGAGTTAAAATAAAATCACAAACAGAATTAATCTAGCAACCACAAACTTCATTAACTTAAAATGATTCAGTGCAACAGGAAAATCAACGAAATAAGCAAGATTAATTTACAAAACTAATTAGCAAAATACAGTAAGATAGTCTCTTTAAAAGTCATTTAGTTCTGAAAGTTTTTTTTTTTTCCTTTAAGTTTTGTCTTTGCTCTCAGTTCAAAGTTCTGAGCAGGTACGGGGTGAATAGGCCATGTGGCCTGATAGTAATCACTAGTTCAAGATTCAGATGCCAGGTCCACGTGGAGTGCTGATCGTGGGCTCGGGGCTAGAGAAAAGCTTAGGTCAGTTTTGTAGAAAATACCCACGTGGAGAGCTTGTGGGGGGTGCCTAAATTAGGTCTTTAGAGAAACACATGGAGGGCTAGAATGCAGGCCATTGGGGGGCGGGGGGGAAGGCAATACCAAATCTTTAGTAGCAGCTGAAGAAGTTTCCAAAGATCTCGTCAAGTCAGGACTGGGGGTCGCTTCTTGGAAATCTCAGGATTCCGGATTCATGGAAATGGAGTCAGGAAAAGTGGCCGAGATCACAGGGACTGGAATGCTGGACGGCTTGTAGTCAGGAAGCAGTAGGAATGGAGATCAGGTCAGGAGTCAGGAGATCAGCGGCAGAGACACCCTGGCTGGGCTCCGGCATTTTAGTTTTAAAGCCAAAATCCAAAATCGGCTGGCCTGACCTCCCAAGGTGGTTTGGGCTGGACTGGCTGGCTGAGTCCCGCCTGAGGCAAAAACATGCTGTTGCTTTTAGCATGGCAAGGAAAGCCACTTTCCTTTTTTTTTTTTTTTTTTTTTTTAAACCCTTGTACTTCGGTGTATTGTCTCATGGGTGGAAGATTGGTAAGGGTGGGCAATGGGGGTCAAGTGACTTGCCCAGGGTCACACAGCTGGGAAGTGGCTGAGGCCGGGTTTGAACCTAGGACCTCCTGTCTCTAGGCCTGACTCTCACTCCACTGAGCTACCCAGCTGCCCCTACTTTCCTTTTTAAAAAAAGTGCTCAAAAGAGCTGAGCCAGGCCAAAAAGAAAATAAGAAGGGAAAACGGGAAAAGGTAAACAGGTAGCAAAACAAGCAGAAGTATCAATGAAATATTTTTAAAATACACAGAGTAGGGGAAAAAAGCTTTCATGTAAAAAGTGAAAGGAACATAAGGAAATAAGGGATGTTTATAGAGATTTTATTTTAAGATTCTATAGAGTAATCTACCTAATGAATTGATAATTTTCTTCTTTTGGACTGGGAGAGATTGGTTTTCCCCAACTCAGCCAGACTGGAAATGTATTGGCTACTTGTGGTCCAATTCCACGCAATCAGCAGAACTTTGACCTAATCCATTTCCAACCAGAACCATTTGATGGCTGGCCCCTTGCTCTTAGGGGTTAGCATATTGGTCCCAATTTTAATGCAGCCATTCAATTAGTTTAGCCCACCACCACTCAGAATTTCTGAGCTCAAGCAAGTCACCAGCCTGTGTTCTCAGCAGCAGGAATTACAAGCATGTTCCATTACACTTAGACCCTTTTACTTGTTCTTTTATTATCTTCAGGAGAACACTGAGATTGCCCATCACTCTTCATTTTAGGTATGTGACCAGTCTGTCACCTTTTTTTGGTTTTAGTTTCAAAAATATTTAACAGCATCTTTTTGCATGCAAGCCTTTGTTGGTAGCATGCTATAGGAATTAGTTTTTACAATTTGAATACGAAGCAATACCAAAAAATGTATTATTAGAAATGAGCTTTTATAATGGTAAACATTTTATCCTAATTGAAATTCAAAAACACATTAGTTATTTAGCAAAAGGATTTTTCTCCAAATACAGTCATATACAAAATCAAACATTAACATCTCTACAAAAATAAAAGTAGTCCCATAATCTGACATTATTAGGTTTACTTGAAAAGTAAGTAAGTAAAAGGTAACTTTACTTATTAAAGGATCCACTACTTTCTGCCTTGCTTTTAGCAGCTCAGATCATAGGTATATAAATTTATAATACTCTTGGGACATCATTATCAGAGGATTTTGCTACAGGTTCTCCCCCTTCCCCTTCCCCCCTCCCCCACACTCTTCCCTTCTCTTTGGGTCAAGAAATCTTCCATGATTCATAAGAAGGTAGCTCCTTTTTTGTTGCTAATTTGTTTACAATATGGCTATTTATATCTAGGTTATATATTCTTTTGAGACTTATGTATAAGATGATGGTTGGAAGAGATTCAATTATTGAATATTATGTTATGTTCAGTTATTTTGGGGTCCTGTGTATCTAATCGGTTACCCTTATCAACTTTTCTATATTTTAGCCATTATTAAGTTGTTTTGATTACTGTGTTCTAGTAGTTTAATTTGAGATCTGATACTGATAGGGTTCTCTTTTAAACTATTTTTATCATAATTTTCTTTGAAATTATTGATCTTTTATTCCTCTAGATAAAATTAATTTCTTTAAAGAAATCTTTTTGTATTTCGACATGGCACTGAATTAATATATTAATTTATTATAGTATTGTATTTTTTATCATATTGTAAAAATGTTTTGCACCATTATGCTGACTGTCTATTATTCTCCATCCTATGTCCCCCTATTTAGTTTCTGACCACCAATTTCCCCAGTTTGCCTTCTTTTCTATCAACCCCAACCCCTTTTCTTGTCCCCATCACCTACTTTCCTATAGAGATAGTTTTCTCTGTATCCAATTGATAGTATGTTTTCCCCTCATTAAGCCAATTCTTATGAGAATAAGATTCACTTGCTTCCCTCTCTCCACTGTAAAAGCTCTTTAATGCCTCTATTGTGTGAGATAATTTACCCTTTCTTATTTTTCCTTTCCCCTTTCTACCAATGTATTTCTCTTTCTCATGCCATAAGTGCCCTAATGATAAAGTTTTTAGGTGTTAAAAATTATTTTCCCATGTAGGTATGTAAACAATTTAACCTTTATAAATGTCTTTTGATTTCTCTTCCTGTTTAACTTTTTTCTACTTCTCTTGAATCGTATATTTGAGAATCAGATTTTCTATTCAACTTTGTTCTTTTCATCAGGATTGTTAGAAAGTTCTCTTATTTCATTGTATACCCATTTTTTTCCCCTGAAGGATTATGATTAGTTTTGCTGAGTGGTTCTTTTGCCCTCTGGAATATCATATTCCAGGCCCTCCAAACATTTATCATAGAAGTGGCTGAATCATGTGTAATTCTGATGGGGCTCCATATTTGAATTTTTTTCTTTTCAGCTGCTTGCAGTATTTTCTTCTTGACCAGGGAGTTCTAAAATTTGGCTATATCATTCCTTGGAGTGGATCACCAGGAGGTGATCCATTAATTCTTTCAATTTTTATTTTACCCTTTGGTTCTAGAATATCTAGAATATCACATTTTCCATGATAATTTTTGGAAATATGATGTCTAAACTCCTTTTTGATCATGGCTATCAGGTAGTTCAATAATTCGAAGATTATCTCTCCTGAAGTTGTTTTCCAGTTAGATATTTCACATTTTCTTTTTTCTCCTTTTTTTTCTTTTGACTTTGTTTCTTGATGTTGTATGAAGTGAGAAATTAGTGTTATTCTCAAGTTATCAATTACTAAAATCTCAGGTAAAGCTGGTGTCGTCTCCCCCCCCCTCCCCCCCCCCAGTCCTTACAAAGGCTTTAGAGCTTTAAGTGAGTTTGTCTTGGAATTGCCTGGACAGGAGTCCCAGACTAATGGTCTTAGACCCTGAAGTACCCATGATAAAATCTTAAGTATCAGATCTTGAGTACCCTTTTGTCTTAGAAGTCTCTCCTATTATATCTTTGTATTTGTATTGTATCTATTGAAGCTTCTTCCTGGAGGTCAAGCCCAAGGGCCCTATCAGACCCTCCTAGATAATCTACTCCCAAACTACCCCCCTCTTTGTATCTGTCTAACTTTCTGGTCATTCCTTTTCTTGTTAATTAGCTTGAATGTGTTCATTGTAAAGTTATTCAGCACTGTCTCCAACTAATGTAAAAATGTTAAAATCCCTTCTGGGAGGCTTGATATCATCAGGATTCTTCTATAAGTAAGGAATTTTTCTGTGCATTATGGAAGCATTTATCTTAGGTAAATGACTTGAGGCAGTGCCCTGAATTTTCTCTATAAATCCTTTGTGGGGTGGACTTCTGCCTCTGGTCGATGACTTGAGACAGTATCCCCCTACTTCTCTCTCAATAAAGTATTATATTTTAAGTGTTGGATTTCCCTGGTCATATTAATTTAGTTGTAAAAGTGAGTGATCTTTAGAATTTCCTAGGTCTCCTCAATTTCCACTCCATACAATGTCTCATGTAGTCATTAGTTCCTACTTGCCCAATTCTAATTTTAAGACATGATTTTCTTGAGTGAGCTTTTGTACCTCCTTTTCCATTTGGCCAGTTCTGTTTTTTAAAGAGTTCTTTTCTTCAGTTGATTTATATGCTTCTTTTGCCAATTGGGCTATTCTGTTTTTTGAGATATTAATTTCTTCAGTATTTCTTTGTGCCTCCTGTACCAAGCTGTTGACTTTTTTTGTGATTTTTTTTTCTGTATCATTTCTTTTCCCATTTTTTTCTTCTTCTTTTATTTGACTTTTTTTTTTTTTTAATTTTAAATCCTTAACTTCTGTGTATTGACATAGGTGGAAGAGTGGTAAGGGTAGGCAATGGGGGTCAAGTGACTTGCCCAGGGTCACACAGCTGGGAAGTGTCTGAGGCCAGATTTGAACCTAGGACCTCCTGTCTCTAGGCCTGGCTCTCAATCCACTGAGCTACCCAGCTGCCCCAGAATTTTCCTTCTTAATTCTAACTTGAATCCTGCTTCCTCTAGGAAACCTTTCTTGATCCTTCTAATCAGTAATAACAGCCCCACTTCTAACCTCATGACCCCTGACTTATAGAATTTTCCTTCTTTTTTTTTTTTTTTTTTAATTTTAAACCCTTAACTTCTGTGTATTGACTTATAGATGGAAGAGTGGTAAGGGTAGGCAATGGGGGTCAAGTGACTTGCCCAGGGTCACACAGCTGGGAAGTGTCTGAGGCCAGATTTGAACCTAGGACCTCCCTTCTCTAGGCCTGGCTCTCAATCCACTGAGCTACCCAGCTGCCCTCTATTTGACTTTTAAAATCCTTTTTGAAATCCCTTAATTCTTTTTGGGCTTGAGACCCTTTTTTTTAAAGACTTTGGATATAGCAGTATTGGCTTTGTTGGCTTCTTCTGAGTTTTTGTTTTGGTATTCTCTGTCACTAACAAAAATTTTTATATAATTTCTTTTTTTTATTGTTTGCTTGTTTTCCAGCTTTTTTCTTTTCCTTTAACTTAGAAAACTGTTTAAATTGGGCTCTGTAATTGTGATGAAGGGAGTATTAAACCAAGTTTCAGTTTCTTTGTGCAGCTGCCTTCAGAGCTAGCTCTGGGAATCTTTTTAAGTTTTCAGTTCTTCCAGGTAAGTTATGATGTATTTAATACTCTCCTGGCCTGCGCTCTGGTCTGTGAATTACCACAGGTACTCTTTTCTACCTTGGAACTGTGACTAGGCTCTCCTATTCCCCTGTGGCTATAAGTGCTTACATGTAGTACTCCCCTGAAACTATGACCTGGGATAGTGACCTATAAATGTGTGTGGACAATGCAACAAGTCTTACACTTAGAACCAACAAAGGGACCTCCCCCCACCCCCCAGTCTCCTTCTGAGCTATTGTCCAACCCTTCATATCATCTGTGACTGAGAGGTCAAGATCTGTTTCCTGCTGATTCAGCTGCTCTTAAGGCCTCTTGCTATGGTAGACCCTGCCTTGAGTATTGCTCTGTGCTCTAGATCCACCCAAGATCTTTCATGCTGCCTTCTGAGTTGTTTTGATATGCAAGATTATTTCAGTTTGCCTTTTTGGGGCATTATGTTCCTCCAGAATTTGTCTTGAGGATTATATTATAGTTTTTAGAGAGTAACTTGGTAGAGATCAGGTGGAGTCTGTGCAACTTTTCTTCTATCTGGCCTGACCCCTTTAATTAAAAAAAAAATCCATTTGTACCAATGCTTTCCAGTGTTTTGCTTTTTTAAAATAATTATGAGTGTGGTAGTTTATCAAAGGTGTTTTTGGCATGTATTGATATTATAATATGGGTTTTATTTTTTCTGTTATTAATATAATCAATTATGTTGCATTCTTGGTATACATGCTTTTTAATCACAGTGTATAATCATTATCATATATTGTTTAGTCTCCTAACTAGTATTTAGGAATTTTGCATCCATATTAATTAATGAAATTGGTTCATAATTTTTCCACTTTTGCTCTTCCTGGTTTAGGTATATTTCAAATTTTTTCATAAAAGAAATTTGGTAAAACTTCTTTACATGCTATTTCAGATGATTTATTTAATATTGGAATTCCTTGATCTTTAAGTGTTTGATATAATTCACTCTGTAAATCCATCTGGTCCTCATGCTTTTTTTTTCTTAGGAAGCTGGTTTATGGTCTGTTCAATTTCTTTTTTAAAAATTAGGTTTATTTAGATGTCTTATTTCCTCTGATAATTTAGGCAGTTAATTTTTTATTTATTATGTATATATATGTCTATTTCTTGATATGAAATTGATTCTAAAAGTCCCTTCCTTTCTCTCTCACCTTTACCCTTCTAATTGAATATGTTGTCCCCTCTTTAACCCAGATCTGATGAGAATAGGTTTCTAGTATTACCAGCTCTCTAGCCCTCCTTCTCTTCTTTTTTATAGTTATTCCATTCATACCTCTTTCATATAAGTTAATTGTTCCTTTTTACCTATTCCTATCCTAGTTTATTATTTTTGGCTCATTCCATTATATTCAAATCAACTTCAAATCTCATATATATTTATTCATTCATTCATTTATTTATTTGTTTGTTTATTTATTTATTTGTTTGTTTGTTTGTTTATTTATTTATTTGCACAATCATGTGATCCTGGGAAAATCACTTAGCCCTGATTGCCTAGCCTTTGCTTTTCTTCTGTGTTAGAATTAATAAGACAGAAGGTGTAAAAAAACCCTAATTCATTAATTGATAGATGTATGGGAAACCATGGGCAAATATTGAATTAGGATGAAAGATTTGGAAAGGGCTTTTATTGGATCATTGGAGAGACACATTTGCGTCTCTTTTCTACAAATCAAATCCATTTTTGAAAGGGTAGGAGGAAATAATATCTGAGGGGATGTGATGGGACTAATCTCAAATAAAATGGACTTTTTCCTTTGCTATTGACACTTGCCTATGTTCTTAGAATGGTGATTTGAACATTTTAGATGAAACAGATGGAATTTCCACAGATAGCTATTTCAGTGAAAGTGAGATATTTTTTTCAAACAGAGGTTTGCTAGAGATATTTGTTATCTCTGTGCTCTGTTGATATTGCTGTGTTTATTTTGGGGGCCCTCCTAGATGATTGTCTGGAAGTTCCATTTGGTATGGTTTATACTGGCTTCAAAGAATTTTAGGAGCATGTTTTACTGATCTTTTATCAGTCTCTATTGACTTGCTTATTTACTCTAGGAGTACTCAGTTTACTTTAGCTGTAAAATTCACCTCATAAAGACCGAGTTCCATTAATATAAGGAAAGAGGCACCATATTCTATAACTATTCTCATTCTGCCTAGAGAAAACTACAGGGAATGGTTAGTGTGTGTTAATATAATCTTTAAGAATACTATGGATTTCTAAAACATAATTGTCAAATCTTTTCATTTAAAAGCTATTTTGTCTAATAATAAACATAATTTTTATAACAAAATATTTTTTATAACAGAAAATAATTTTAGTAACAGAAAACTAAATTTGGGGGTATCACTTTATCCACAACAATTGAGTAGTCTAAGTAATGTTTCTTAGAAAACAAAAAACTTTACCATGCCATGTAACGTTTTTGTATTCTATATTATGTATTGAAAATAATTTATAATATAAAATTTTCATGTGTAAATAAATGAGCACTGGTATTTTGTTATTTTATTATTGCAGGTTCTACAGCAAAAGTTGAAAGAGGCTGATGAAATGCATGCGATGTTACAACTAGAATGTGAAACATACAAGTCTGTTCTTGCAGAAACAGTAGGAATTATTTTTAATCTACACTGTTGTTTTCATGACTCCTAACTTCTAGTACCATTTTAATATTTTTAATATTTTTTCATTAATATGTCTATGTTGTAAAACAAACACATTTTTTCTTGCAGGAGGGGATTTTACAGAAGTTACAGCAAAGTGTGGAACAAGAAGAAAACAAATGGAAAATTAAAGTTGAAGAATCACAGAAAGCTGTTAGACAGGTATTATTTGCCAAGAAAAATGCATAGTGCTAGAAAAGATCATTAATAGATGATTTGAAGTACTGTAAAATAATATAACTGGAAACCCATTTAGGGAAAAAAATAAATCTTAAAAGTTAAGTGAATATTGATTTTCTCTTTAAGGATATATATGCTTGAGTGGATCTCTGATTTCAGTAGTGGGGATCCTTCTTTCACTTATGTAGAGCACATCCTCTATTTACCACTCATCTTGGGTGATTCATATCTATGTACTGATTTTTAAATAACCTTTTGACATTGTGGAAGGGAGATTTCTACCTTTGGGGAATATGGTAGTTAGTAATCAATATCACTGATTAACCAACAAAATTTAATAATTATAGTATAATAGTATCCTTTTTTGTATGTTATCTACTTCTGTTTGTTCAGGCTACTCTGCCTGTCCCATTCTTTGACAAAATATGTGATTTTTCTTAAGTACAATGCTCTTCTGTTAATGCATTTTGAGTTTATTAGTAAACATATTAAATTATCTTCAAATATTAGTTATTGAGTTCATAGATCATAGATATAGAATAGAAGGGGACCTCATTCCATCTAGTCTTAATTTCTTGATTTGATAGATAGGGAAACTGAGGTTCAAGGACATTAAGCAAAGTGATCCAAATCACATAGTTATAAATATCAAAAATTGGGATGTGAGCTTGCACTTATTCTAGACTCAATGTTTTATAACTTTTCCCTCTATTTTTTATTTTTGATATTTTTTTATGTTGAATTCCAAATTCTTTCTCTTCCTCCAGCCTCTCCCCTATCCACTGAGAAGGCCAGCAGTAGAATATCTGTTTTATATGTGAACCATTTTCATATTAGCCATCTCACAAAAAAAGCAAGAAAAATTAAGAAAAATCTTTAAATTATACTTCATTTTTCACTCAGAGTTCATCAGTTTTCTTTCAAGAAGTGGATGGCATTCTTCATCATGAGTCCTTCAATACTGTCTTTGATCGCTGAATTGACAGGAATAACTAAGTCTTTAACAGTTGGTCATCATTACAATTTTGCCATTACTTTGCATCAGTTCATAGAGGTCTTCCCAGGTTTTCCTGAAACCATCCTGTTTGTCATTACTTATAAAGTATTATGTCACAATCATAATACAACCTGTTCAATTGTTCCCCCATTGATAAGCAGCCTCTTAATTTCTAATTCTGTGCAACTACAAAAAGAGCCACTATAAATACTTTTGTATATATATATAGGTCCTTTTCCCTTTTCTTTGTTCTCTTTGGGATATAGTCCTATTAGTGATAATGCTATATATATGTTCTTTGGCCATAGTTCTGTTTTCCCACATCCCTTATAGCATTTGTTATTTATGCTTTGTGTGAGATGGTACCATAGAGTTGGTTTAATTTGCATCTTTATACTCAATAGTTATTTAGAAATGCTCTAAAATTTAAAATTTTATATGTATAGTTTTTCTTGAGTTTTTATTATAATATCGGATAACATAAGAAATGTGAGTGCCTAACATTAGTTTAGGCTTCATTTTATTGTTGTTTAAGTGTAAGAGCTCATTTTAAGCAATTTACAATCTTGAAGTGGTTCTAAGCTGTGTATTGTTAGTAATCACACAGTTATTGATTGTCTGGAACATTTGCATGCATTTGACTTTTGGTCTCTGTTTGAAATCGCAGATACATTTTTCATTAAGTTCTTTGGAACAGGAAGTAGAGCGATTAAGAGGAGAAAATAAGGAATTAGAAACTGTACGTATAATTAAGTAAAATAATTTATTATGTCATTATGTAATATTCTAGAATCTCTTATACTGTTGATGTTAGGAGAATTATATTTTTTTAAACAGTTTTTGGGGAGTTTAATTGTTAAATGGTGGTTAAATCAGATATTTTTGAGAGAGTAAGGATATATAGGAGTAGTATTTGTGAGTATTAATTTTTGTCATATGCAAGTAGCAAAAATAGAATCTTCAAAACTTAAGTATTTTAAACCTTTTTTCCCTCTATCTGTAGCTGAGAAGAGAGAGAGAACATTTGGAAAATGAACTAGAGAAAGCAGAAATAGAACGATCCACTTATGTTTCGGAAGTTAGAGAGGTAAATATAATTTGTCTCAACTTTGTTGCCCTATTGATATTAATATTCTGAGAAGTGATAAAATACTTCAGTATAAGATTTAAGTTCATGACTCAAGTTCTGCTTAGAAGGATATCCTAATAACTTAGCAGAAGAAAAATGGAACATCATAAGGAGATCAATCTTAAACTCTAAACTTCATTTCAGCTGAAAGATCTGTTGACTGAATTGCAGAAAAAACTTGATGATTCATATTCTGAAGCAGTAAGACAGAATGAAGAGCTAAATTTGGTAAGATGTTTCTTCTCCACTGGGTATAAAATAGGCTCTCAAAATACTTGTTCTGGTATGTGGAGAAACCACCCAAACCTTTTCTTTCTTCTAACATCTTTAGCTTGGCATTTTTCCCCTCAGTTATGATCATTTTTTTATTCTGGTGGTCTTTAAAATTATCTTCTCTTCTTAGCTCCTAACACAATGGCATGTTTGCTTCCAACTCTTTCCATACTTTTTTTATATTTTATAAAGCCTAATTTTTCAGAGACTTTGTTATTTTTGTATATAAAAGTTATAAATACACAAATAAAAACTTGTTGAATTGCAAAAATGTTTATAGGATTGCAGATTTTGAGCTAAGTCTTCAATACATAGTTAGTTGAGAAATAAACGTGGAGGTTTTTTTGGCATCTTGGCTCCAAAGAAAATCCTTGTTTGTTTATAAGAAGTATGCCCTATTTTAGAAAAGAACACCACTGCTTAGACTATTGGTACATTTTCTCATAATTATTTACACCCATCTGGGAGGTAAGGTTGGAGAAAGCCAAACTACCTCCTTTCTATTGTCAGAGTATCATTGAGAATACATGTGGCGTATTTGGTGCTAAAGATACAGACTTAAGACTATTACTAAGTCAGATTAGTTATTCTGGGCCTTTCTCATCATGAAGACCTTCTACTGAGTTAGCATTAAAACTCATTCTTAAATTGCTTCAAATTTTATGATTTGGATTTTTTTTTGTTTTGGTAGCAGATGCAGATGAGGTTGACTTAATTCTACTTACTATATTTTTCAACAGGCGTTTTTATTATTATTTTGTCACTCAAGTCCTTTTATTTTATTTTTGGAATTTTAAAATTTTTATTTAATTAGATAATTTAGAGCATTTTTCCATGATTTTAGAATTCATGTTCTATCCCTCCCTCCCACCCCCTCCCATAACAGATGCACAATTCCACTGGGTTTTACATGTGTCTTTGATCAAGACCTATTTCCATATTATTGATATTTGCTTTAGGGTGCTCATTTTGAGTCAGTATTCCTAATCATATCCCCATCCTCCCATGTGATCAGGCAGTTGTTTTTTTTCTGTGTTTCTACTCCCAGGGTTCTTCCTCTGAATGTCGATAGCGTTCTTTCTCATAGGTCCCTCATAATTGTCCTGGATCATTGCATTGTTGCTAGTAGAGAAGTCTATTACATTCAATTTTATCACAGTGTATCCATCTCTGTGTATAATGTTCTCCTGGTTTTGCTCCTTTCACTCTGCATCAATTCCTGGAGGTCATTCCAGTTCCCATGGAATTCCTCCAGTTCATTATTCCTTTGAGCACAATAGTATTCCATCATCAACAGATACCACAGTTCAGCCATTCCCCAGTTGAAGGGCATATCTTCATTTTCCAATTTTTTGCTACTACGAAGAGTGTGGCTATAAATATTTTTGTACAAGTCTTTTTCCTTATGATTTCTTGGGGGGGGGGGTGTAAAAAACCCAGCAGTGGTATGGCTGGATTAAAGGACAGGAAGTCTTTTAGCGCTCTTTGGGCATAGTTCCAAATTGTCAACTAGACCCCATCAAATTTTATTTGTTTGTTTCCTTAAAAAACAAAAATGAAAAACTCCAATTTCTTTAAATATACACATGCTTTATGTAGGATTCCTTCTTTTAATACTGCTGCCATACAGAACATTTGCTGTCTTCATTCATATGCAATGATTTTTCCAACCATACTTTTCTGCTATTGCTACAAGAAGTGCTTGTGCCCTTTTCTTAGGAACAGTGTATCATAATTGACCTATGTTATACTACTATCTTACTTGAAGATGAAAGAAAAAAGAAAAAAAAACCACACCTAAGTTTTTATTGTGTATTTCGAATTGATATAGTAATGTTTTGGATTACAGTGATTATGCATGGGAGGTCATGCTATAGGAATATATAAGAATCCAACTATTTTATTTTAATTACTATTTTACTCTAAATACATCCACAAAATAATTTCTCCCATTTTCAGTAGAATCTTCCTTGAACTTTCAACCTCTGTGTACTTTAGCAAATTGTCTAACAATAGAATTGTAGTTTTAGTGTGCATGGTTCTTAATAATTTCTGCCCCATTTTTTGAGTTTAAAGCCAAATGACATCTGATTATTGCCTTTATAAGCTACATCAACCCAATATATATATATATATTTTTTTTATTAAGGCCCATCATGACCATAATAATTTGTGTAAATAAAATCATCCTAGTTTTCTGGAGCTGAATTAATCTTAAAGGTTAATACAGTTCCTACCCAGAGCATGAATATGATTTACAGTATACTTGATAAGTATTTATTATCATAGCTGCTACTGGAAAACTTCTAGCTACTGGAAAGACATGAACAAAGAGATAGAAGCAGTACATTTTAAATTTGAGGTCCTCATATTGGGTTTTAGTTCCAATTTTCCAGTGAACTTCTGAAATATTTTTCCCATATATTTACATTTGGAGACTCATAAGTAACATGAGTTGTACTTGGGCATTTTTCCATGCACAAAGTTTTTTAAACAAAATGAGAGAGGAAGCATAGCTTAGTGGATTGAAGGTGACACTTGGAGTCAGGAAGACTTACATTTCAAATCCTGCCTATAAGACACAATAGATGTATGATCAAGACAAAATGATAGACAAACTGACAGTCTATGTGGGTGAAGGGAACTTTCATACTGGGAGTACCCAGTATAAATGAAATGGATTAGAGGGGAGTATGTGTACCTCTGTGCAAATATGTATAATGAGATTAACATTGATTTAATGATATTTCCTATATAGTATTTTTGTGGACTTCCTGGGACTAGTAATCAGAGATGAAAGGATACTATTTTTAAGCGAATCACAGGTCCTCTTTTGGGAGTAAGATATTTTTAACTTTTAATATATTCTTTTTAAAAAATTATTTAATTGATTAATTTAGAGTATTTTTCAATGGCCAAATGATTCATGTTCTTTCCCTCTCCTCTTCCCTCCCCGCTCCTGTAGCCAATGAGTATTTCCACTAGGTTTTTTTTTTTTTATTACATTTATTAATATTCATTTTTAACATGGTTACATGATTCATGCTCCTCCTTTCCCCTTCAAACCCCCCCCCCCCCCGACCCCCTACCCATGCGCATTTCCACTAGTTTTGTCATGTGTCCTTGATCAAGACCAATTTCCAAATTGTTGGTAGTTGCATTGGTGTGGTAGTTTCGAGTCTACACCCTCAATCATGTCCACCCCAACCCATGCGTTCATGCAGTTGTTTTTCCTATATGTTTCCTCTCCTGCAGTCCCTCCTCTGAATGTGGGTAGCATCTTTACCATAAATCCCTCAGAATTGTCCTGGGTCATTGCATTGCTGCTGGTTCAGAGGTCCATTACATTCGATTTTACCACAAAATGTCAGTCTCTGTGTATAGAGTTCTTCTGGCTCTGCTCCTTTCGCTCTGCATCAGTTCCCGGAGGTCTCTCCAGTTCGCCTGGAACTTCTCCAGTTTATTATTCCTTTTAGCACAATAGTATTCCATCACCCGCATATACCACAGTTTGTTCAGCCATTCCCCAATTGAAGGACATACCCTCCTTTTCCAATTTGTTGCCACCACAAAAAGCGCAGCTATGAATATTTTCGTACAAGTCTGTTTATCTATGATCTCTTTGGGGTACAAACCCA
>NC_058131.1:473275145-473298607 GCF_016433145.1 Gracilinanus agilis | reverse complement strand
AAGTTTTCTTTCTTTTCCCTCTGTAACTTATTTACCTTTTCAGGTTTCTCTCCATTTTTGTGGTTCGATATCAAACTTTCCATTCAGCCCTGGTCTTTTCTGTGCAAATACCTGGAATTCTTCAATTTTGTTGAATGCCCATACTTTCCCCTGGAAATATATAGTCAATTTTGATGGGTAGTTGATCCGTGGTTGCAGGCCCAGCTCTCTTGCCTTTCTGAATATTGTATTCCAAGCCTTACGGTCTTTTAGTGTGGAGGCTGCCAGATCCTGTGTGATCCTGATTGGTGCTCCTTGATATTTGAATTGTCTCTTTCTAGCTTCTTGTAAGATTTTTTCTTTTGCTTGAAAGCTTTTGAATTTGGCAATAATATTTCTAACCGATTTCTTCTCTGGGTCGAATATGGTGGGTGTTCTATGGATCCTTTCGATGTCTATATTGCCCTCTTGTAGGACTTCAGGGCAATTTTGCTGAATAATTTCTTTTAGTACGGAGTCCAGGTTTCTATTAATTTCTGGGTTTTCTGGAAGACCAATTATTCTCAAATTGTCTCTTCTAGACCGGTTTTCTTGGTCTGTCACTCTCTCATTGAGATATTTCATATTTCCTTCTATTTTTTCAGTCTTTTGACTTTGTTTTATTTGTTCTTGTTGTCTTGAGAGATCATTGGTTTCTAATTGCTCGACTCTAGCCTTTAGGGACTGGTTATCGGCTATAATCTTTTGGTTTTCGGCTATAATCTTTTGGTATTCCTTTTCAATCTTGTCATTTCTGGTGTTCAATTTGCTTATCAGTTCATTTGATTTCTGAGCCTCACTTTCCAATTGCAAGATTCTACCTTTTAAACTGTTATTTTCTTGCCAGATCTCTTCCATTTTCCTCAGGATCTCAGTTTTGAACTCTTCCATAGCTTGTGAGGAGTTTTCCTTATTTGAGGAGGGTCCGGATGCTTGTTTGTTCTCCTCCTCTGTTTGCTCGGTTGTCTGGATTTTCTCTGTGTAAAAGCTGTCGAGTGTTAAAGACTTCTTCTTTTTGTTATTATTCTTTCTCTTCTGAACCTCCTGATGCTGAGTAGCCATCATTAGCCCAGCAGCTTCTCAGCTTTATCCTCGGGCTCAGTGTCTGTTCCCAATCTATTGGCTCCTGAGGTCTGAATTCTGGTTTTTTCCAAGGTCAAGCCCCCTGGTGGGCCCTCTTGCTTGATCCTCTGCTGGAGGTTTCTTTACAAGTCTCAGGGCGCTGCTTCCACAGTCGTATACCCGTCTGCACTGGTTCCCCACTTAGGCTTAGTTCTGCCTCCACCCACGCCTCTACTCAGCTGGCCCTCTGCCCGCCCAGCGTCCTGCTCCGGCGCGCGCGCTCAGATTTCGCGTGCTTTTTTTGACTTAATGGGGTCCTAAGTCTTGCTGCTGTCAGGAACAGGTCCCGGAGCTGCTGATGACTCGATGGGTGCTCCAAACTTGCTCTATTTCTTTTTAGCTGGGTTCGGAGCTATAGGTGAGTGTGGAGGGGGTGGGGGTGGGGCGGTTGCTCAGCTCGCGATTGAGTGAGTGAGAGCCCTTTTTAGCCTGGAAATGTCTCGATTCCACGTACCTTCCACGCTGTGCCCTGTTGTGGGGTTCCTCCGTTCGTCTGGACTTGTTTTTATGTCCCCTTGAGGAGTTTTGTGTGTTTCGGTCAGGAGAGGTTAAGAGCTGCTTCTTACTCTGCCGCCATCTTAACCCGGAACTCCTCCACTAGGTTTTTAAACATATTGTTGTTCAAAACCCATTTTCATGTTATTATTTGCAATATAGTGATCATTCAGAATCTACATCCCCAAATACATCCTTATTCAACCATATGTTATATTTTTCTTCTGTGTTTCTACTCCCACAGTTCTTTCTCTGGATGTGCATAGCGTTCTTTATCATAAGTCCCTCAGAATTATCCTGGATCATTGCATTGCTGCTAGTAGAGAAGTCCATTACATTTGATTGTGCCATAGTGTATCCATTTCTGTGTACAATGTTCTCCTGGTTCTGCTTCTTTCACTCTGCATCAATTCCTGGAGGTCTTTCCAGTTCACATGGAATTCCTCCTATTCATTTTTCCTTTCAGCATAATAATATTCCATCACCATCAGATACCACAATTTGTTTAGCCATTCCCCAATTGATGGACAGCCCCTCATTTTCCAATTTTTTGCCACCACAAAGAGCACAGCTATAAATATTTTTGTACAAGTATTTTTCCTTATTATTTCTTTCAGGTACAAACCCAGCAGTCATATGGCTGTATCAAAGGGTAGTCTTTTAACGCCCTTTGGGCATAGTTCCAAATTGCCATCCAGAATGGTTGGATCAATTCACAACTCCACCAGCAATGAATTAGTGTCTCAATTTTGCCACATCCCCTGCAATGTTTATTACTTTCCTTTGCTGTCATAGTGGCTAATCTGCTAGGTGTGAGTTGGTACCTCAGAGTTGTTTTGATTTGCATTTCTCTAATTATGAGAGAGTTAGAACACTTTTTTCATGTTCTTATTGACAGTTTTTATTTCTTTCTTTGAAAACTGCCTATTCATGTCCCATGCCCATTTATCAATTGGGAAATGGCTTGATTTGTTTGTACAATTGATTTAGCTCTCTATAAATTTGAGAAATTAGACCTCCGTCGGAGGTTTTGTTTTGTTTTAAATTCTTACATTCCCTCTTAGAAGCAATATTATGTATTGGTTCTATGGCAGAAGAGTGGTAAGTGTTAAGCAATGGGAGTTAAGTGACTTGCCCAGGTTCAGATAGCTAGGAAGTGTCTGAGGCCAGATTTGACCTTAGCACCTCCTATCTCTGGGCCTGCCTCTCAATCCACTGAGTCACCTAGCTACCCCCAGAGGTTTTCGTTATATAGATTTTTTCCCCAATTTGTTTCTTCCCTTCTAATTTTTGTTTCATTGGTTTCGTTCGTACAAAACCTTTTTAATGTAACCAAAATAATTCATTTTACATTTTGTAATATTCTTTAACACTTGCTTGGTCTTAAATTCTTTCCTTTTCCATAGATCTGACAGGTATACTATTCTATGTTAACCTAATTTACTTATAGTTTCCTTCTTTATATTTAAGTCATTTACCCATTTTGAATTATCTTGGTATAGGGTGTGAGATGTTGATCTAAACCCAATCCCTCCCAAACTGTTTTCCAATTTTTCGAGCAGTTTTTGTCAAATAGTGGGTTCTTGTCCCAAAAGCTTGCATCTTTGGGTTTAGCGTATATTATTTACCCTAAGGCTCTTCCATTGATCCTCCCTTCTGTCTCTTAGCCAGTACTAATTGTTTTTATTGACCACAGTTTTAGATCTGGTACTGCTAGACCCCCACCCCTCACTTTTTTTAAATTAGGTCCCTTGATATTCTTGATCTTTAGTTCTTCCAAATGAACTTTATTATATTTTTTTCTAATTCAATAAAAGAAGTTTCTTGGTGGTTTGATAAGTATGGCACTAAATAAGTAAATTAATTTGGGTAGGATTTTCATTTTGTTATATTAGCTCATCCTACCCATGTGCAATCGACGTTTTTCCAATTATTTAGATCTAGTTTTAATTGTGTGAAAAGTGTTTTGTAATTGAGTTCATATAATTCCTGTGTTCATCATAGCAAATAGATTCTTAGATATTTTATATCATATAGGGTGATTTTAAATGGAATTTCTCTTTCTAACTCTTGCTGCTGAGTTGTGTTGGAAATATGTAGAAATGCTAGTGATTTCTGTGGGTTTATTTTGTATCCTGAAATTTTGCTAAAGTTGTTGATTATTTCCACTAGGTTTTTAGTTGATTCTCTTAAAATTCTTTAAGTAGACCATCACATCATATGCAAAGAGTGATAGTTTAGGCTCCTCTTTGCCTACTTTAATCCCTTCAATTTATTTTTCTTCTCTAATTGCTACCACTTAAGTTTCTAGTACATGTTAAATAATATAGGTGATAATGGACATCCATGCTTCACTCCTAGTCTTATTGGGAAGGTTTCTAACTTGTTCCCATTGCAGATGATGCCTGCTGATGGTTTTAAATATATACTGCTTTTTATTTTTAGGAAAGACCCACCTATCCCTATACATTCTAGTTTTTTTCAATACAAAGGAATGTTTTGTTTTGTCAGAGGCTTTTTCTGCATCTATTGAGATAATGTGATTTCTCTTGGTTTGCTTGTTGATATGGTCAATTATGTTGATGGTTTTCCTAATATTAAACCATCCTTGCATTTCTGGTATAAATCCCTCTTGATCATAGTGAATAACCCTTATGATCATTTGCTGGAGTCTTTTTGCTAGTATTCTATTTAAGATTTTTGCATCCATGTTCATTAAGGAGATTGTTCTGTAGTTTTCTTTCTCTATTTTTAGTCTGCCTGGCTTTGGAATCAGTACCATGTTTGTTTCATAAAAGAAATTTGGTGAAAATCCTTCTTTGCTTATTTTGTCAAATGGTATAGTATTGGGATTAGTTGTTCTTTAAATATTTGATAGAATTCACTTGTGAATTCATCTGGCCCTTGGGATTTCTTCTTGGGGAGTTCCATGGTGGCTTGTTCAATTTATTTTTCTGAGATGGGATTGTTTAAGTATTCTATCTCATTTTTTGTTATTCTGGGAAATTTATATTTTTGTAAATATTCACTCATTTCACTTAGTCATATTTATTGCAAAATATTCTTAATAATTACCTTAATTTCCTCATAATTAGAGGTGAGAACACACTTTTCATCTTTGATACAGTTAATTTTATTTTCTTCTTTCTTTTTTATTAGATTGACTAGTACTTTATCTATTTTATTTTTTTTTTCAAAGTACCAGCTCCTTGTTTTATTAACTCAATAGTTCTTTTACTTTAAATTTTATTAATTTCTCCTTTGATTTTTAGGATTTTTCAATTTGGTTTTTATCTTAGAATTTTTAATTTGTTCTCTTTCTAGTTTTTTAAATTTACATGCCCAATTTATTGACCTCTTCCCTCTCTGATTTGTTGATATATGCATTCAGGGATATAAATTTTCCCCTGAATACTGCTTTGGCTGCATCCCATAGGTTTTGATGTGTTGTTCCCTCATCATTCTCTTCAGTGAAATCATTAATTATTTCTATGATTTATTCTTTAACCAACTTTAGAGAATCATATTATTTAATTTCCAATTTTTGATTTGCATCTTAATTATACTTTTTATTGCATTATGATCTGAAAAAGTTGCATTTATTATTTCTGCTTTTTTGCATTTGTTTGCAATGTTTTTATGCCTTGATACATGATCAGTCTTTGTGACTGTACCATGTGCTGCTGAAAAGAAGGTGTATTCCTTTTTGTCCCTATTTATTTTTCTCCATAAATCAATTAACTATTTTTTCTACAATTTCATTCACATCTCTTCTTTCTCTTTTATTTTTTTTGTTTGATTTATCTAGATCTGATAGAGGAAGGTTTAGGTTTCCCAGTAGTATAGTTTTACTATCTATTTCCTCCTTAAGCTCTAATAGTTCCTCCTTTAAAAATCTGGATGCTATATCATTTGGTGCATACATGTTGAGTACTGATATTTCTTCAGTGTCTATACTGATTTTTCATTTGCTGTCCAATAAATTTGGCTCCAGTCTCTTACCTTTACTCTGTGTGTGTGTCTACCTGCCTCATGTGTGTTTATGGTAGGATTTTATATTCTAATACACTCTGCTATCTGCTTCAGTTTTATTGGTGAGTTCATCCCATTCACATTCAGAGTTATGATTACCACCTGTGTATTCCCCATCATTTTGATTTCTTCTTTTAGACCTGACCTTTCTTCTTTCCCTGTTTTCTTCTACACCCGTGTTTCCCTTTTAATCAATTCCCCTTTTCTCCATTCCACATCTTCTTGCTCTGAATAATTCTTCTATCTACTATGATAATGAAAGCAATTTTCAAGAGTTATAGATATCATTTTTCTACATAAAAAATATAACCAATTTAATCTTACTGAAGCCCTTAAAATTTTTTTCTCCCTCTTTATTTTTCACCTTTTTATGATTCTCTTAAATTTTGTATATGGACATCACAATTTCCACTTATTTCTGATTTTTTCTTTAGGAATGCTTGGAAATCTTCTGTTTTGTTAAATGCCCATACTTTCCCCCGAGTCAGTTTAGATCTTGGTTGTAGATCCAATTCTCTTGCCTTCCTGATTATCATATTCCAAGCTTTGAGGTCCTTTAGTGTGGAGGATGCCAGATCCTGTGTAATCATGACTGGAGCTCCTTCATATCTGAATTGTCTCTTTCTGACTGCTTATAATAATTTTTCCTTGGCTTGGAAGCTCTTAAATTTGGTAATTAAATTCCTGGGGGTTGTCTTTTGAGGATTTAATGTAGGGGTTGGTTTATGGGCTCTTTCAATGTCTGTTTTGCTCTCTTGTTAAAGAATATTAGGACAGTTTCTTGGATAATTTCTTGTAATATGATTTTAAGGCTTTAAATTTTTTTCAAACTTTCAGGTACCTATAGTTCTCAAATTGTCTCTCCTTGATCTGTTTTCTCAGTCAGTCATCTTTTCAATGAGACATTTCATGTTCCTTCTATTTTGTCATTCTTTTGACTTTACTTTATTAATTCTTGCTGTCTTGTGAGATCATTAACTTGTACTTGACTAATTCTAGTCATTAAAGACTGATTTTCAGCTATGATCTATCTTTTTTACTTGATTCTTGAACTCCTTTTTGAGTTCCTTGAGAGCTTGTGACCAATTTCCATTTTGGGGGGGAAAGTTTGTATGTATTTGCTTGTTTGCCACTCTGCTGTTGCTTCTGTATTTTCCTCTTTATCTCCATAGAAATTATTCAAGGTCAAAACCTTTTTTTTGCTGCTCATTTCCTTTGCTACTTATGGATTGGGATTCCTGTATGTTGGTGGACATGGCTTTCTTAGCTTCTTTCTTGCAGTGCTTTGCCTTGGTAGTATCTTCCAGGCAGTTCTTTGTGTAGCGTACTTTCAAGCCTTTTTCTCTGAGGCTATTTTTCCTGTCCATGCTGCCTTTGTAGTGGCCAGCTCTTCTTCTGCCCAGTCTCCCCACTCTGCTGCCTAGGCTCCACATTCTTCAGCCTCAGGTCCCAAGTCTTGCTGCGAAGGCCTTGCACTACCCTCAGGGGTAAGTCTCAGAGAATTAGAGATAAAGAATTTAGAGATTGCCCAGCCCTCACTCTATCTCTGGCATGGTAGATAGAATGGGGGGAGGGATGATCAACTTCCACTTTAATAAGTGTAGTTTTGCCCCCTTATAGTGTGGAAATCCCTAACCACTGTCTACCTTTAAGGATGGATCCTGTGGGAGAGCCCCTTTACTCATCTGATTTTGATATGCTTTGTATTGATGGGTTAGAAGGAGATTTAGAAGTTCCTGCTACCCCATGGCCATCTTAGCTCCCACATTTTTAATATATTCTTAGTAATTAACATATATTCATCCAATTTTTTGTAGTCTTTGTAGTTCATATGAATCTCTAATAACTAATAGAGTAGAATGTGTATATCCAGAATCAGTTATTTTAGAAAATCCAAATAGCTGCTTCATGGATAGTAGATGGAAATACCTTCTCAAGGCATTTTCCTCATTTTGTTTTTGCATTTGCAATTTTTCATACTCTAGATACTTTCATTCCTATGACTTTCTTTTCTTGCATTTAGTATTTCAGATGGAGCCACTCTGCTTATCTTTCCTGTACATCTCTCTGTGGCAGCATATTGATTAATGTCTTGTTTCATAGTAACAGTGCTGTCATTGAAGAACTGACAATCTGAAAAGAATACAAATTAATCTCATCATGGTCTTCCTTTATTTTCACAGCTGAAAACACAACTAAATGAAACACTTACAAAACTTAAAATGGAACAAAATGAAAGACAGAAGGTAGCCGGTGACCTGCATAAGGTAACACATCTCTTTGTATTGAGGGTTAATACTGCATTGACAGCATCCTAAATAAGTCCAGAGTAATCGCTTCCTATTCGGATTTTCTTTTGCCTCTTCGGTTTTAAAGTTGTGGCTTGATTTTCAGAGATGTTTCTTTTTTCTTTTTCAATTCTTTTTTTATCTGAAATTTTTTATTTAATTAATTAATTTAGAATGTGTTTCTCTGGTTACATGATTCATGTTCTTTCCCTCCCCTTCTCCCACCCCTCTCCCTTAGCCAATGAGTAATTCCATTGGGTTTTACATGTGTCATTGCTCAAGACCTCTTTCCTTATTAATATTTACATTTGGGTGATTGCTTTGAGTCTATATCCCCAGCCATATACCCATATACCCATTGACCCATGTGATCAAGCAGTTGTTTTTCTTCTGTGTTTCTACTCCCACAGCTCTTTCTTTGGATATGGATAGCGTTCTTTCTCATAAGTCCCTCAGAATTGTCCTGGATCATTGCATTGCTGCTAGTAGAGAAGTCTATTACAATTGATTGTGCCACAGTATATCTGTCTCTGTGTATAAGGTTCTCCTGGTTCTGCTCCTTTCACTCTGCATCAGTTTCTGGAGATTCCAGTTCACACGGAATTCCTTAAGTTCATTATTCCTTTGAGCACAATAGTATTCCATCACCAGCAGATACTACAATTTGTTCAGCCATTCCCCAATTGAAGGGCATCCCCTCATTTTCCAATTTTTTGCCACCACAAAGAGCATGGCTATAAATATTTTTGTACAATTTTTTTCCCTTATGATCTCTTCGGGGTATAAACCCAGCACTGGTATGGCTGTATCAAAAGGCAGACAGTCTTTTAAAGCCTTTTGGGCATAGTTCCAATTTGCCTTCCAGAATGGTTGGATCAATTCATAATTCTACCAGCAATGAATTAATGTCCCAATTTTGCCACATCCCCTCCAACATTTATTATTTTCCTTTGCTGTCATTTTAACCAATCTGCTAGGTTTGAGTTGGTACCTAAGAATTGTTTTGATTTGCATTTCTTTAGAGACATTTCTTAAGATTTTTTATTTAGTATGAATTTCAAAGTTATTGTGTTAGGGTACTTAAAAGTTATTCTTTAACAGACCTCTTTTTGGCTGTTCATATTTAATGCAACCATAATTTTTTTTGGACTATTTATTGGTACTTGTTTACAAACAAAGCTTATTTCTGTCTGTTACATAGTTCAGGCACAGAACTTGAAGATATATAGGCAGGTATTTCTCTATAGAATTAAATTAAATTTGAGTAATTAGACCAATACAGAGAAATTTTTTTTAAACCCTTACCTTCCACCTTAGAATCAATACTGTGTACTGGTTCCAAGGCAGAAGAGTGATAATGGTAGGCAATGGAGGTCAAGTGACTTGCCCAGGGTCACAGGGCTGGGAAGTGTTTGAGGCCAGATTTGAACCAAGGACCTCCTGTCTCTAGGCCTGGTTCTCACTCCACTGAGCTACCCAGCTGTCCCTGAGAAATTTTTTTTTTAAGACCAACTTTTACTTATCTTAACAGTTGTTGCTCTATATGTAACACATTGACGTATGTTTGTTTGTACTAAAGCTTGAACTACAGGAATATTCAGTAAATACATACTCAAATGCCTTTCATAGTTGAGGATAATATTAGAGATAGCTTTTGTTGACATTACACTCAGAAATTATCTCAAATGTCAATAATTGCAAGGCTATTTTTCTGATATGTAAACTTAGGGAATTTTGTTTAAATCTTTTTGATATTTTAAAAAACAAATTTATAAAGCTTTTCTTTAGTACTTTTTTCTTTTAACAAATTTTATGTGTCTTTGTCAGTATCTTTCCAGGAAAGCTTCTTGATTCCTTTAATTTTTCTTTAAGTTATTGTTGATTTATTTGTTTGTTTGTTTTTTAAACCCTTAACTTCTGTGTATTGACTTATAGTGGAAGAGTGGTAAGGGTAGGCAATGGGGGTCAAGTGACTTGCCCAGGGTCACACAGCTGGGAAGTGTCTGAGGCCGGATTTGAACCTAGGACCTCCCGTCTCTAGGCCTGGCTCTCAATCCACTGAGCTACCCAGCTGCCTCCTGTTATTGTTGATTTAAGAAAAACCAGTAATTGTTTTTTAGAAGAGCTGTCATTAAAGGCAAGAATTTTTTTCATGAACTACTGAATAGTTTCTTAATTTTATGTCAAACTCTTATTTTGTCAAATATGCTCTTATTCTTTAGTAAGTTCTGAATTGCCTCTTGTAATTTTATTACAGGCTCAACAATCACTGGATCTTATTCAGTCAGAAATAGTAAGAGCTGCTGGAGACACCAGTATTATTGAAAATAGTGATGTTTCTTCAGAAGTGGTGTGTATTTTCTTCCAAAAACCCCCTTTTCTTTCTTCAAAAACCTAACTGTGGCTGGGAAAAAAAACCTCTGGAAAAATAATTTGTTCCCAGAAATCTTGTTGAAATCAAATTCACTTTTTGTTAGAAAGTAATTCTGTCTTATATATTTCTTACCTTTGAAGTATATTTGGTACTTAGATTTGTTCTAGCTATTGAGTAGCTTCTGATTTTTAAAGATAGATATAGTGCTGTAGGTAATGATACTCACTTAGAGAATCTGAGATACAACACTATTCAACTACTTGTCTGCTTGGTAAAATAGAGATGGAGGTATTAGAGAAAGGAAAAACAAGATTCATATGGGTAGCTATTATTTTGCTTGTAATTTTAGTTCCTGAGGATACTGACATATTAGTTTAAACATTGCTTTAAAACAATCTGAAAGATTGTTTTGGTTCTTTCTTAACCTCTCAATCTCTCATCCACTTGCATTTTTTTATGAGTTATCCAGTAAGACTCTCATAAATATCTGGAGTATGACTGATAGATCAGGGATAGTACTTTCCCTTTGGAGTAAATTAAGAGTAAATAAAATGATATAAAAAAAGACCTCATTATTTTTATAATAGTATGGTCAGTCATTATTTTTTGTAACAACTTTTTTTCACATGATGATGTCACCATCTAAATGAAGTTGTAATGTGAAGCAATTTTTAATGTCCAGTTAAGTAATTAAAACAGAATTTTATCTTTTTAGTATCTTATACTGAAATAGAGTGACACTTTTTACATCTGTTGCAGTGAAGAACAAATAGCAAATTAATGAATAAGAATTTAGTGTCTATTTTGAAGGGTCATATGGTATGTGAGAGATGAAAAGAGCACTGGGATTTTTATAATGGCAGATCTGTATTCTCATTTCCCTTTGACCACTGATTAACTCTGTGAACATGAGCAGGTAGCCCTTAGGTTTAAGTTTCCTTTATTTACTAAATGAGAGTCTTTGGATCTGCAGTAATACAATACAATAATATAATAAATAGCCTATCCTTTTCAGAACCAACTTTTCTTTGACTCCAAATATATTGGGAAGCCTTATGAATGTGTAATTTTATGTTAAGACATTTGGCATTTTTGACTTAAAAGTTGGTTGCAGTTTTAAAAAATGTAAATGAATATAAATGAGGAACCTGGGGAAATATAAAAATATTATCTTTGTAGTTTAAATGGAAAATGTGAAAAGAAATTCTGATCCAGTAGTCCAAAGTATTGGGCTTGCCAAGAAGGATGCTTATTACAGTATAGTCAGATGAGGTATGAAAATCTGCTTATTTGCAATTAATGTTTTTTATTGCGATTTTTGGAAAGGATTTTTACTTTTCTTTTAATGGTTATCCAGAGCACAGTATTTTACATACAGTAGGTTCTTAATAAATTGTTGAATGAATGAAGGAGTGTATTGATGGTTAGTTTTTTTCATTTTGGATTCAGACATTGATTTGATTATAATTCAAATGAATTTCCTAGAATGCCGTTTATTAGTGCAGTATTTAACATTGAAAAAAAGTCTGTCTCACAGAGAACTTTAGGTAGTGATACTTGGGTTTAAAAGCATTTTGTTTTTAGGATGGACAAAGCCTGTAAACTATGATGATCTATTCATAAAATAAACAGCCTAAGCATTTTGAGGAACATGCTTTCTTATTTCCCTGTTAACCAGTCAGCAAATCACAATAAAATATTTTCACAGTATATCTACATTTGGCACAGAGTAAATGTCTTTATTTCTAAGAAATCTCAAATGTGTGACATGGGGTCCAAAAAATCCTTCTTCCCACCTTTTTTCTATGGAATGATATAGTAATTTTTTCTCTATAGTATACATTTTACCTGGGCAGTACATTTTTATTGTTTATATGTCTTCGCTGTCTACTTTTAAATTGTCCTTCATTTAAAAGGAACACAATATAGATTTGAGAGAAAGTGTGATGTCTAGGATAAGTGAGATAGCCTTACTGACATCAAGAAGACTTGGTTCAGATCCTACCTCTGACTCTTGTTGGTTCTGTGATCCTGGGCAAGTTGCTTGACCGCTCAGTGCTCCAGCAGACTTTGAGATTCTTAGTTGTAGAACATTTGCAGGTCTTCACTGGTAGAGGGAGTTTTTTTACTTAATGTCCTATACCAATTAAAAATCACAGTTCTAGACTAAAATTAATAAATAGTAGTATTGTTAGAATTAACCAATCCACATTCCCATAGGTTCTCCTTTCTTCCATTCTTTTAAATCCTGAAACATTTTTCTGCACTCTTTTTTTTTTTTTTAAATTTTTTTTTATTTGAACCCCTCTTTTCTGTATGGACTTTACCCTATTCACACTGGATTGGATCAAAACAAAGAGGAAGCAAGTAAAATGATTCCTATACATAGTAGAGCTCTTAGAAATAGTCCATCTGCTCCTTTAGACAATTCTTGACTTCATTTTGCCAATTTCTAGGTTAGAACTGCATTGAGAGAGGGATAGATGGTAAAGGTGATGGTCCCACTGAACTCTGAAATGTGTTCAGTTCTGGATGCTACAATTTAGAAAAGGCTTAGAAAAGCTAAAGGTTATCTAGAAGAGAGTAACTAGAATACTGAAGGACCTTATATCCATGAGAAGTGAGAGCACACGATAGCTGTGTTCAGGTATTTGAAGGGCTGTCACATGAAAGGTAATGGCTTGTCCTTTTTAGCCCCAGAGAGCAAAATCACAAGTAATAGGTAGAAGTTACAGAGAGAATAATTTGGGTTTCAAGTCAGGAAAAATGTTCTATTAGACATATTCATCAATGGAAAGGCAGTGTAAAGATGTGGTGGGCTCTCCTCTCAATTGAGATCTCCAAGCAGAGGCTGAATGACCACTTGTGAAAGGAATTCTTCACTAGTATGAATTGCATTAGATGACCACCAAGGTCATCAATGAAGCACACAGTAAATTTTAGATGATTTAATATTGTATACAAAATGAAGCTGTTTATTCACTGTTTAGAAAGTAAATCATAACCAAGTGCCCTACTCTCTATAGGCATTATTTTACTTGCTTCCTTCTTGTTTTGATCTAATGTTTTTGTGTCATTGTGCATTAATGATGTAGTATTTTCCATCCATATCATTATCATGAGACATATACACATACATATATATAAAAGTGTGTGTATATACATATTTTAGCTTACTCATATATCTTAAAAATAAGGTCTATTAATTATTTCTGGGTATTATTTGGAAATTCTTTTGCTTAGAGTTATAAATAAGGGCTTTCCCCCTCTCCACTTTGAATCTTTTATTTTAGGAATCTTCTGAGAAAGAGAGAATTTCTGTAAGTCTAAATCAGACGGTAACACAGTTACAGCAACTACTCCAGGCAGTAAACCAACAGCTCACAAAGGAATAAGAAAACTATAAGATAATAGGTAAGAAACGAATAAAGAATGTTGCACAATTTGTTGTAAGTGCTGCATGAAAGTTATTTTAATATAAGGAGGTAGCCCTTAAATAGGCAGATAAGATTTATCACAGTAGCAGTTTTAGATCTACTCCACTTGATATCTTCAAAGTAAGTTTGGATCTGATTACTTTCAGTTCTCTGAGGGAAAGAATCTTATGAACAAAGATTTCCTTCTTTTTAGCCTTGTCTGGGGTCTTATAACTTGATAAAGAACATCTGGAATTTTTTTTTTAAACCCCCCGTACTTCGGTGCATTGTCGCATAGGTGGAAGAGTGGTAAGGGTGGGCAATGGGGATCAAGTGACTTGCCCAGGGTCACACAGCTGGGAAGTGGCTGAGGCCGCATCTGGAATTTTTAATCATAAAGTTTGGCTTTTTAAAAAGTTTTTATTTATTTCCATAACTCCTGCAGCTTTACAATGTTTTTTATTAATTTATTCTAATCTTAATGTTTAGTAATATCATGTGATTCTAAAATAACAGAAAATTATGCTGTGCTGGTAGCATAAAGTTGTTACAAATCTGTAAAAAAAATTTAACTCAGATTTTTTTTAAATTAAAGATTGATGTTGATATCACTTTGAAATTTAGGGATTGTTAAAACTTTTAGCTTTCTACTGAATACTCCACGAGAACTATTTCTCTTTGACTTATGGAAATAGATGCTTTTTTTTTTAAAGCCGAAAAAAATAGATGCTTTTTAAAAGTTAAATGCAGTATTTTTAAAAAAAAATTTTATTGTCATGCAAAACACACTTCCATATTGGTCATTGTTGTAAGAGCACATTTATATGTAGTTCAAACCCCAAAATAAAACAATAAATACACTCATGTGAAAAACAACTCCCAACAGTTCTCTCGCTGGAGGTGGATAGCATTAATCCTCTCAAGATTGTACCAGATCATTACAATCCTGTGAGCTGCCAGGTTTTCACAGATAATCAACGTCCACTATTGTTGTTGTGTACAGTGTTCTTCCAGTTCTGTTTATTATATCTGCATCAGTTCCTGCAGATCTTTTCAGTTTTTTCTGAAATAATTTTGCTTAAGATTTCTCAAAGCACAATAATATCCCATTACCAACAAATACCACAATTTTAAACCCAGTATTGTTAAATCATAAATAAATTAATGTGATTTTATATATTTTAGATATTTGGTTATGTATTCTTGAGAGTAGTTATTTCCCTTTTTAAATATGTATGAACATGCCTTTGTGTAAATGTGAATAAAATAGCCAACATATTTTACTTTGAAATTTTGTGCATTTTGAGAAATCAGGAAAGACTAGCAAATCAAAAGTGAGGGATATCTTTAAATTCCTTGTTGTATTGAATCATGATTTTTTTTTTTTAAACAGTACTGTGTATTGGCTCCAAGGCAGAAGAGTGGTAAGGGCTAGGCAATGGGGGTTAAGTGACTTGTCCAGGGTCACATAGCTAGGAAATGTCTGAGGCCAGATTTGAACCCAGGACCTCCCATCTCTAGGTCTGGCTCTCAATCCACAGAGCCACTCAGCTGCCCCCATTGAATCATGATTTTTAAATTTGAAGAACTTTGTTTTTAAATACTCTTAAGCCTAGTCTCAGCTTCATAATATTTCTGCTGAAAATGCACATATCTTTCCTTAAAAAGAAAAAAGATTAAGAAGACCGAAGAGGGGTTTTTACACTATGTAAATATTTATTAGCATTTTCTTCACTGCTCCTAAGATTGACAATTTAAAAATCTTTTATTTTTTGGTCCCCAGGCATCTATTGTTTTCAAGATCTCTTATCTTATGCTGGCTTTTGAAAATAAAATTGATAGCTAAGATTTATGGTCAAGTAAACCTTTTGGGGTTATAGTTTTCTAATCTGTAAAATGTAAGGGCTAGCAAGGACCTCTAAAATTTCTTCCAGTTCTAATTAGATTTTAATAATACAGTTGATCACCTTGTTTGTGTGTCAGAACTTTTAGAAACATTAAGGGATACTAAGTATTTTCTCTGAGTTCATTCTAATATAATTATTTTCTCATCTCTAAAGGCTTTTTCAAATGTTTCTGTAACCCTTAATTTCTGTGTATTGGCTACTAGGTGGAAGAATGGTAAAGGTGGGCAATGGGGGTCAAGTGACTTGCCCAGGGTCACACAGCTGGGAAGTGTCTGAGGCCGGATTTGAACCTAGGACCTCCCGTCTCTAGGCCTGACTCTCAATCCACTGAGCTACCCAGCTGCCCCCTCTGATTACTTTTTAGTACTATTACTTCAACCATAGTTAAAATGACCATTACTAGAACCACATAAGGTTTATTCAGTAGTTTTCTTTTGAATACATCTCATTTCTTTGTTTTGAATACATATATTTCCTTTCTTTTGCAGAGTGAAGTCACTGGGAAATTTAAACTGTTCATTTGAGGATAGCAGAAGGCATTGTATTATATTTTGCCAAATTAAAGCCTTATTTATGTTTTCACCCTTTCTACTTTGTCAGAAGCACTGAACAGAGTTTTTGTCTTTTCTAATCCTTGTTAGACTACTGATTTAAAGAGAAAAATAAAAACCTCAACTCTGTAGACACCTTCAGAGTTTAGTTTTATAATAAAAACTGTTTGGATAATTAGACCTTTACATTCCTGATGATAAACCTGTAATCTTTTATTTTGCTCAATAAAGTTTCAAAAGATTACAAGGCTCTAAAACGCTAACATTTTAATACTGATGTTGTACACTGTTTTACTTAACATTTTGGGGAGTAGCAGCCTCTGACTTCAACCTCAAGTAAAAACTTTTTTGTTGTTGTTGCTCATGTTATCAGTTTTTGTAATGGTGTCAGCAAATAAAGGGATGCTTATTATTCAAACCTGACTTGTATTTTTATTTTTTCCAAAAAAATGAGTTAATCATTGTTTAACCATTACAATGCATACCCACATATAGTCTAAGAGCAGAATTATATTTGTTGAAATAATTGCTCAGTTGAAGAGAGAGCTACCATAGTAACTATTACTGCTTTCCCTTCTGTCCTTGCTCCATTCTTCCCTTTTCCATCCAAAAAATGATGTCATGTAAGGTTACTCCAATTTTTACTCATCTCTTCTTGAAAGTGGCTTTATTACTTATGATCCCATTCAGTGATAAGTACGGACAGTGTGCCGTGCCTTTTTTTTCACTGGCCAGCCCCTATTACTGCAGAGAGGAAGAGAGTGAATTGAATGAACAAAAAAGCATTTTGTAAGTATTACTCTGGGGAAAACACTGTGCTAAGTATTGGGAATAGAAATAGAAAAATACAAAAACCTTTTTTCTCAAGGAACTTATATTTCATTGAGAATCAACTTGTCAAAGTTGTTGAGCTGCAAGTCAAAAGGAAAGTCAGTGGTCCTTAGGATGTAGTCCCAAAGCAGATGGTAAAACATTTTAATGGTATTTCCATAGATAAAAACCATATCAATTTTTGTCACTTGAGCACATCAAGGATATTGGCAAGAACATCCTCTTCTGAGTCTTTAGTAGCTAAGGCTGTAGCATCTACAGAGGCACTCACCAGCTTCCAACTTCACAAGGGTTTAACTTGTCTACTGCTTCAGCTAGCCTGACACACTTGGAATATGAGGGCAGGGGATTATATCCCACTTTACCAAATACCTCTCATCTTGCTCAAAATGGTGGAACCTCACTCACCCTGATGGATCTGGGATTGCCCTCTATCCCCTTATTTCCAGTGACTAGAAGGAGTATATATTGCATTATCCACTACTACAAAAATGCTTTCACAGGGTGTTAGAATGACATGCAGAAGAATTTTTGTTTCTCATTGAAAGGGGCATGTGAGCAATGTGAGCAAACAAGGTGGAGGACTAGATATTTTTTCTGACTTAGGATTTTACAACTTAAACAGGAATCACACTGAAGAGAGAAAGCAATTTTAGCTATTTGTATGATTTAGAACAAATGAGGCAAAAACCCAAATAACCAACAGAAGACTAATAATACTTGATCCCTAACACAGAAGGAAGAAAACTCAAAAGACCTCATGCAAAAGCAGATAAACTTTATGGAGATATTTATAACAGAAGATAATATTTCTTCCAGATCAGTTGAAATAGTTCAGACATCTATGAAAAATAACTGCGAAACAAAGGAAAATAAATCACCTGATGATACAGAGGGCCCTGTGGACACCTAAGAAGGCCTGGAACCACAGTGGAATGTTTCTTAATGGTTTAAATGAGAATTGTTGAAATGAAATTTTTGGCCTGAGATAATTGGCAGAATAGAAACACTTGAATCAGTGGCAAGTCTCCTCAATGAGGCAAAAGAGTAAGTAGAAATGCAGATAAATGGAAGTGAAGGACAATGGAAGAAAAGCAAAAAAGATAACATTAAAAGAAAACTATTTATACAAGCAAAACAAACTCAGGACCTGTAGAGACAGGTTAAGGATTATAAGTTTCCCTAAATACAAGTTTTAAAAAATCTACACCAAAATGGAAGAAAGAATGCTAAAAATTTTCCCTGACAAAGTCTTAAGAATCCACAGATTATCCATTGGGTGGGGTTGGGGGGTGGGACTATACAGTCACCCTCCAAGATTTATATGGAATGGAACATATCCAAATTTGAGAAAGATCTTTCAAATGTAATGGGAAAGAAATTCAAATAACAAAGACTATTTTGCACTTACAGAAACCGTGGTAAGGAATGGAATAATGTATTCTGAAAAGTAAAGATATACAAGATGCAACTGAAGGTGACTTGCCTGGCAAACCTAACCGTTAATGAGAAATGGTGAACATTAAATCCGAGACATTCAAAACATTCCTAGAAAGAAAATTAGATCTGAGGGAACTGTTTGTTTCTTAAAATACCCCAGACAACAGAAATTTTAAAAAAATGTAATCAAGGACTGCAACAAAATAACAGACTTTTAAGAGATTTCTTTCAAACTGCATAAAAGAAAAGTAGGGTGAAAGCAAAAATCATAAATGTGCTGGTGGAGAAACAGGCTTGAAACAATCATGCTCATGATAATTCAACTACATAGATACCTATCTTCATAGGTGATGTGGTGGGATTTTGTGGGAATTAAATTACAGAATAGGAGAGTATATTAAAAGAGAGGGAAGGAAGAAAACGGGAATATACAATGTATTCAAGTCAAAGACTAGAATGAAGGGAAAATGATTCTTGTAACTCTTAGAAGGGAACCTACAGGAGAATGGGCAAGGAGGTAAAGGTAGAATTATTTGGAAAGGGAGAAATCTTGTTTCATTAGTGGGAGAGGGTGCCTCTAATGAATGCTCCCATGAGTGTAGAGGTACTCTTTTATAAAGGGAAATGGAGACCATATAATGGGTATAATTTGTGGGAATTTAGCACTTAGACAACTTTCTGCCTTAGGGGGAGAATCAGTTTCTAGGAATAACTGATGCCCAGAAGAATAGGATGTATGAGGGCATGGAGGTAGGGAGGAGATGTCAAGGCAAATGGCAAAAAAGACCTTCAAAAAGCCAAAGATCAATAATGAATTGTACAGTTAGGAACATAGGGAAAGAAATCCTTTTTAGAAAAAGATGTAGAAAATTAAGATATAAAAATTTTAAATGTGGACTAGAGAAATTTTGAATAATAAGGTTCTTTTAAAAAATAAGAGTATCGCTGGGAAAGTTTGGACAGAAGACAGGATATTAAACCTATTTCCTATTGAAGGTGTTTGTAATTTTGATGGTTTCTTATTGCTTTGGAAAGAAAAATTGTTAGCATTGGCATTTTTTCATTGGAATCTTTTTTCCCATTATGTAAAATCCAAAGGATACCAGCTGAGACATAAACCTTAGGCTTTGTGAATAACAGACTTCAATGGTATTCTAGTTCACAAAATAATTCATAAGTTATAATAGGTGTTTCAAAAAATAACTTAAAATATTTGCATCTTATAGGGAATTTTTTTGCCCTTAGTAAGAATACATTCTGTGCAAATCAATACACTGTGCTTAAATTTTTTCTTGATACCTACTTTTTGCCTCCTTTTCTATCTTATATTGCCAGCAGCAGACAGTGAATCTCATTTCTGGGTTAGATTTACTTGATTAAAAAAATTTTTTTTTTTAGATTTACTTGAGATTTGAAAAGAAAAAGATGAAAATGAGCAAGTAGAGGCTTATTTACAAATTAAGAGAATAAGGACAATTTTTTTGACTAGGGAAATTGGCGTAAATATCATTTGAAAAGAAACTTATCCAACACTGAATTCTAGAGCTAGGAGGAAAATTAAGAGATTGTCTACTTGAGTATAGCTCTGCCCCTCAACCTCCAATTAATATTAAAAGTCAGAAAATTCCCAGTTTGACCTTTGGGGGGGTCATAGTGTGAGAGATAAATAATATTGTGATAAAAATCTGGAGATTGGTTCAGTAAACCATCAACACTTACTTATTATGAGGAGAGGTAGGTGGAGGAAAAAGGAGATTATAGCTCTTATATTGTATAACTATTCCTAAAAAACCTAAACCCTACACAAAAAAGCCTAAGAAATCCTAAATCTAACTGCTTTCTGGGGCGAGATCTTCTTGCCTGACAAAGCAGGCCTAACTAACCTACATTGACTATTTTAAGATTAAATTCTCTATCTCGCTATTTAATCTAAATCAATAAGTCTTTATCTCCTCCAACCTCCTTAACCAATATCTGAATCCAAACTCTCTGAAGTCAACTGTCAGATCCTCTTGATAGAGAGAGAGCGACACAGACCCTTAGACCTGCTCCCTTAGAAACAAGAGAAAATGGAACCCTTCTCTTAACTGATTTTTTTTTTCTTTTATAGTTGGTCTCTTAAAGAGACAGAGAGTGAGAGCTATCTGTTTCTGCCTCTTAAAGTGACAGAATGAGATTAACTCCCTCTAACATCTGCTCATCACGAGACAGAATGAAATTAAGAAAACTCTTTATAGCAATAATGAGGAACTGAAATGTAAACTGATGTTTAGCATCTCTTCTTTCAAGCCCCACTGATAAAAAGTAAGCTATAATCTATGAGTTAAAATTCAAAGGTTTTTCTAAACTGATTTTGCCATTTTTATGTTTGTGAAAGGTAAAAAAGATACCTATGTCACTTGAGTACATAGACATAACCTGCTGTTAACAGCAGAGCCATTGAATCTTAGGAGTATCTTCACTTGTATCAAAAACTGTTGGAGTAGTTGGCATGCAGAGAACAATCCAATTTTAGATGCACTAGCAACCAGAGAGAGGGAGTCTAATTTGCATGGAGTTCCAGGAGAGGGTGGGCCCCTTGAAAGGGCTATGACAGTGATGCAATTCTGAATGTTCTCTCTCTTGTTGGTACCCTGGAGCAAAGCCTTATTTGCCCTCTGCTGGTTAAAGCTCTGCTAGCAAGGCTTTCCAAAATCTTAACAGGAAAGAAACATTTAAAAACTCCATGATGGTTCCGGGTTAAGATGGCGGCAGAGTAAGAAGCAGCTCTTAACCTCTCCTGACCAAAACACACAAAACTCCTCAAGGGGACATAAAAACAAGTCCAGACAAACGGAGGAACCCCACAAAAGGGCACAGCGTGGAAGGTACGTGGAATCGAGACATTTCCAGGCTATAAAGGGCTCTCACTAAATCGCGGGCTGAGCAACCGCCCAACCCCCACCCCCTCCACACACAAAATCTATAGCTCTGAAGCCAGCTAAAAAGAAATAGAGCAAGTTTGGGGCACCCATCGAGTCATTGGCAGCTCCGGGGCCTGTTCCTGAGAGCAGCAAGATTTAGGACCCCAATAAGCCAGAGCTTATTGAGCGCGAGGGCAGAGAGTGGACGCCCAGCGCAGAGCGCACAGGCACTGTCAGAGGCGTGGGTGGAGGCAGACACAGCCAGGAACTAAAGCTCTGAAAACCTGAGTGGGGAACCAGTGTAGACCGGTATACGACTGTGGAAGCAGCGCCCTGAGACTTGTAAAGGAACCTCCTGCAGACGATCAAGCAAGGGGGTCCACTAGGGGGCTTGACCTTGGAAAAAACCAGAACTCAGACCTCAGGTACCAATAGACTGCGGACAGACACTGAGCGCGAGGATAAACCTGAGAAGCTGCTGGGCTAATGATGGCTACCCAACCTCAGGAAACTCAGAAGAGAAAGAATAACAACAAGAAAAAGAAGCCCTTAACACTCGACAACTTTTACACAGAGAAAATCCAGACAACCGAGCAAACAGAGGAGGAGAACAAACAAGCATCCGGACCCTCCTCAAATAAGGAAAACTCCTCACAAGCTATGGAAGAGTTCAAAACTGAGATTTTGAGGAAAATGGAAGAGATCTGGCAAGAAAATAACTGTTTAAAAGGTAAAATCTTGCAATTGAACACCAGAAATGACCAGATTGAAAAGGAATTCCAGAAGATTATGGCCGAAAACCAAAAGATTATAGCCGAAAATCAATCCCTAAAGCCTAGAATCGAGCAATTGGAAGCTAACGATCTCTCAAGACAACAAGAACAAATAAAACAAAGTCAAAAGACTGAAAAAATAGAAGGAAACATGAAATATCTCAATGAGAGAGTGACAGACCAAGAAAACCGGTCTAGAAGAGACAATTTGAGAATAATTGGTCTTCCAGAAAAACCAGAAATTAATAGAAACCTGGACTCTGTACTAAAAGAAATTATTCAGCAAAATTGCCCTGAAGTACTACAACAAGAGGGCAATATAGACATCGAAAGGATTCATAGAACACCCACTACATTCGACCCAGAGAAGAAATCGGTTAGAAATATTATTGCCAAATTCAAAAGCTTTCAAGCAAAAGAAAAAATCTTACAAGAAGCCAGAAAGAGACAATTCAAATATCAAGGAGCACCAATCAGGATCACACAGGATCTGGCAGCCTCCACGCTAAAAGACCGTAAGGCTTGGAATACGATATTCAGAAAGGCAAGAGAGCTGGGCCTGCAACCACGGATCAACTACCCATCAAAATTGACTATATATTTCCAGGGGAAAGTATGGGCATTCAACAGAATTGAAGAATTCCAGGTATTTGCACAGAAAAGACCAGGGCTAAATGGAAAGCTTGACATCGAACCACAAAAATCGAGAGAAACCTGAAAAGGTAAATAAGATACAGAGGGGAAAGAAAGAAAACTTATAATTTTTAAATTTGCCTTTTTAAGGGCCTCAGTGAGATCTAATTATCTGTATTCCTATGTAGAGAAATGTTATGTATAATTCTCTGTAGTGAACTCTATTCACTATTATAACATTCACTATTATAGTAATCAGAAGAATAATTCACAGGGTGAGGATGGAACACTAAATAATCTAAGATGGCATGGGGGATGGGAAAGAGGGGGTAAATGGCAGGGAACACCAAGAGAAACTTGAGTGAATAAGAAAATAGAATATTCTATTACACACAAAGAGGGCATGGGAGGGAGAGGGGACAAATACTATTATAAGAAGGAGAGGAAGAGAGCATTAAGAGGTAATAATCAAACCTTACTCTTAGTGTAATCAATCCGGAGAGGGAAGAGTAGCTTTATTATCCATTGGGATAAAAAACTCTATCTAACCCTACTGAGAAAGTCAGAAGGGATAAACCAAGGGGAGCAGGGGAGTGGGAAGGTCAAAAAAGGGAGGGGAGAAGGGGGAGGGAATTCATAAGGCCTTTAAAAACAAAAAGAGGGGGAAAAATAAGGGAGG
>NC_058131.1:473235889-473265160 GCF_016433145.1 Gracilinanus agilis | reverse complement strand
TCTTTCCAGTTCACATGGAATTCCTCCAGTTTATTATTCCTTTGAGCACAATAGTATTCCATTACCAGCATATACTACAATTTGGTCAGCCATTCCCCAATTGGAGGGCATACTCTCATTTTCCAGTTTTTTGCCACCACAAAAAAGCGTGGCTATAAATATTTTCGTACAAGTCTGTTTATCTATGATCTCTTTGGGGTACAAACCCAACAATGGTATGGCTGGATCAAAGGGCAGGCATTCTTTTATAGCCCTTTGAGCATGATTCCAAATTGCCAGCCAGAATGGCTGGATCAGTTCACAACTCCACCAGCAATGCATTAATGTCCCAATTTTTTTTGGCCACATCCCCTCCAGCATTCATTACTCTCCCCTTCTCTCATTTTAGCCAATCTGCTAGGTGTGAGGTGATACCTGAGTTGTTTTGATTTGCATTTCTCTAATTATTAGAGATTTAGAACACTTTCTCATGTGCTTATTGATAGCTTTGATTTCTTTATCTGAAGATTGCCTATACATGTCTCTTGCCCATTTATCGATTGGGGAATGGCTTGATTTCCCTTCTGATTTTGGCTACATTGTTTTTGTTTGTACAAAAGCTTTTTAGCTTAATATAATCAAAACCATTTAATTTACATTTTGTAATTTTCTCTAACTCTTGCTTGGTTTTAAAATCTTTCCTTTTCCAGAGATCTGACAAGTATACTATTCTGTGTTCACTTAACTTATTTATAGTTTTCCTCTTTATATTCAAGTCATTCACCCATTCTGAATTTATCTTGGTGTAGGGTGTGAGATGTTGATCTAAACCTAATCTCTCCCATATTGTTTTCCAAATTTCCCAGCAGTTTTTGTCAAATAGTGGGAGCTTATCTTGATATAAGATAAATCTAATTTTTTTCCATAATGTTGTCCAGTTTTCCAGTTTCTTTTGATCAAAATTTAAGTCTTTAAACCAGAAGCTGAAGACTTTGAACAGTAGGTCATTTGATTCATTTGCTTCTGTATAGTCAACTCAATCTGTTCCCTTGATCTCTGTTTTTCAAGTTGTAGGAGGAAAGGAAATGGAATGAGTTGTAATAATTAATTTAGGGGGCAGCTGGGTGGCTCAGTGAATTGAGATCCAGGCCCAGAGATGGGAGGTCCTGAGTTTAAATCTGGCCTCAGACACTTCCTAGTTGTGTGACCCTGGGCAAGTAACTTGACCCCCATTGCCTAGCCCTTACCACTTTTCTGCCTTAGAACCTGTTGTGTGGAGATGGGAAGCATGGAATCCTTGCAAAGATACAGGGACAGCCTCACCCAGAATTCCAGGGGACCCCCTTGGAGAACTTTGGGTGAGGGGGCAGTTGAGAAGGGTTTGAGACAGTTACTTTGTGGAGGTTGAAGTGAGTAGACACCCTGCTTACTACTCCAGACTTGGGGATTCACCTGAGGTGGCCATTGTAGCATAAGCCAGTGATTTCTACTCATAGGGTTAACCTGTTTGTTAATATTATTCTTCGTTAATGTCAATATATAATTATCTAGTGATTTAGTGATTAGATATATAAATTATCTAACAAGTTCAGTTAGATGCCTTCACCCCTCTGGTGAGGGGGAAGAGCAGCTTCAACCTTAATAGTTCAGGATCACCTTTCCTTATTCAGATACCTTCATTAACCTCTCTAGTTTTCCTTATTATTTCCTAATATAACCTTTACCTTCAAATCTGTGCCTGGGAAATTATTTGGGGGGAATACTCACAACTCAGTCTGGACATCTAATTTGAATCCTGTCTGCTGCCAGTTTAAGATCATCTCAGTCCACAACAGTTATTGCTAGCTTCTACTTACTCATCTAATTGACCTGTGAGGAATATAAATTAAAGAAAAGGAACATCATTGGGGTTTCAGCCATAACAGAAACTTACCAGAAGAATCTCATTCCTGTCTTCATTACCAACTGAAGCAGCAGCAGTTAGAGGGGGAGGGGTTTGAGATTCAGGAGTGTTTTACCCCCTCCTTCCTCACTGAAGCCTGTCAATCTGTGGCTCTTGACTTGAAGATCTATTTGGCTCTGACACATTATCTGCTTCTCCAAATTATCTGTTATTATCATCATAACAGTTTTGGCCAGCCAGCCTAGGATTTGTACTATAGAACCTAGTGGAGAAGAGATATATGGCCAACATGATCAATAGAGCAATCATTACCTTGGGGTGCTCTGGTGTTTTAATGTATGGATTTGGCAAACCTGTGCCACATTTTGGTTTGTCACTGTTCCCCAATTTTTTAAGACAATGATAGAGTTTTATGATACATACCTGTGGCTGATGATTACAGTAGGGGAGGCCTTGGCTTATGTACCAACAGGGATAGCCATGACTGCCACTTGTTATGGGGCCCTAATGATATTGAGGAAGATACTGGCTTTCACCTTTGGGAAGGCTGAAGTTACTGACCCAGTTATGGAACAGATGTTGGAATATATGAAGACACTAATAGAGATTAACAAACAAATTAGAGAGGGGAAGGAACTAGATGCCAGGACAATTATGCAGCTGGAAATTATAGAAAACATGGTCACAACAAAGAAAGGGGGTGAAAAACAACAAGAGATTAAACAGGACAACCCAGAAAAGCAAGAAGTTGCAGGGGCAGAGGCAGCTCCTGTAACAATACTTCCCATTACAGACAGGACAACAGTACAACCGGATGCTGGGATCATACATGTCAAGGGCTATAAACCATTTACTGGAGGGGATCTAGAGATTTTAAAAAGGAGGTTCCCCCAGTTTTTTGTAAATCCACATAAGGCAATAAAAGAATTCAAATGGGCAGTCAGGCTGTATAATCCGAATTTTGAAGATGTTGAACTCCTTTTGACAGAACTATTTACCCCGAGTGAGAAAGCTAAATTTATTACAGAAACAAGGACCAATCCCAATCTAGCATCGTGGCCAGAGCAACATCAAGATCTAGAGCTGTCATCTCATGCAAACATGATGTATCTTAGGAGATGCAGGGAGGACTTGGCAGAGGCAGTGAGACTTCATGCCAAAAGATCAAATGCATGGGGCTCATTTGAAAAGTTGAAGCAGGGGGAGGAGGAACATCCGAGCTTATACCTAGACAGACTGCTGGAAGCTGGACAGACTATCCTAGGGTTCAGGGACATGACTGCTGAAGACAACATTCAGCATATCAGGAGGCAATTTGTGAAAGGGAGTCAAAATTACATCCAAACATATTTTAGACTGCATTGCCCACAATGGGAGACCATGCCTATTAAAGAATTGAGAAAGATAGCAGCTTATGTCCATGACTCAAAGGATAGTGAATCGAAACCATCTAGAACCTCTGAAAAAGATCGAGAGATTGCTGAGCTTAAAAAGCAATTGAGGGAAGCTCATAAGGCCAGGGAGGTAGAAGAAATCAAAAATATGGCTCTGATGTCCACCAATCAGAGGAGCCAAAGCAGGCCTAGACAATCTAGTGGCAGTGCTAATAATAAAACTAAGAGATGTTTCCTTTGTTCAAAAATTGGTCACGTGGTACGGGATTGTAGATATAAGTCCCAGATTAACTTTGGAAACAGGAATAATAACAATAACAACAGGAGGAATACATACTATAATTCCAGATACAATAGTAACACCAATAATAACAACAGGGACAACAATAGTAGATACAGTGATAAGGCGAAGGCCAGATGTTGTGACCATGACTGTGCCAAGTTTAATAGGTCCCCAAGCTTATCAATATATGCAGTATTGATTTTAAGACAGAAGGTAAGAGTTTAAAAAATAATAATTAATTTAAATCTGGTAGATTGATAAACTAATTACTAGTAGTTGATAGAGGGCTGGAGACAACTGTTATAAGTAAATTATAAGCTGGTAGGTTACCAACTATTATGAGTAAAGTAAATCTAGTAAAACCAAGGACTGTTATAAATAAACTAAATCTAGTATGGGCCAGGCTGTTATAAGTAAATAATAACTGGTTTGTTGATAAACTGTTATTAATTAGCTATCAGTTGTTAAACTAATTACTGGAGGTTGATGGACCTCAGGAAGCAATTTCATCCAACTCCAATTTATTTATCTTCAATGAGAAGAGGCAGGGACAGGAGACAGGATTTAGGAATAGGATAGGAATTTCTTAAATCTAACACTAAGATTTCTAAATAAAATAACCCCCACAAACTGCTCCTCACAGAGTGTCTTCAAGTTCACCGAGGTGAGCCTACTCTAATCTATACTCTCTGTCTAAAATATTAACTTCTATCTTAATATGCTATGCTAAATTGATGAACTTTAAATATATAATAACCTAAAGTAACTTATAGTAATTGTATAATCTTGAGAGAGAAATTGAAATAGTTTCTCTCACTCTTCATTCTTCTCACAGTTTCTTCTTGTCTCAGCTCCACTCCAACTGTCTGTCTCAGTTGACGCAAAAATTTCTCTTTAGCTCTCCCTGTGGCTCAAAAGGGAAAAACTCTTAGTAAATTGTTCAGTATGAATCTCAAATCTCAAATCAAACTCAAAATAACAAACACATTTTCTTTTTCTCTCAGAGAAAAGATCCAGCCACCTGCTCTCAAGAGGAAGTCCAAGAGAGAGACCCCAAATTCTCTAAATGCTAACCTTTTATCTAGGTCCCTTAAAAAGCCCATAGCATGGCCTAGAGATGGGAGGTCCTAGGTTCAAATCTGGCCTCAGACACTTCCCAGCCATGTGACCCTGGGCAAGTCACTTGACCCCCATTGCCTACCCTTACCACTTTTCTGCCTTGGAGTCAATACACAGTATTGACTCCAAGACAGAAGGTAAGGGTTTAAAAAAAAAAAGCCCATAACAATCTTTTTCTGTCTTCTTTCTTAAAGACTTAAAGGGTGGGCAAACCCTTTCTCTGATCTTAAAACTTATTCTTAATGAAACCTAAATAAATTCTTATTACAACAGAGTTTTTATAGAGCACCTACTCTATGCAAGGCAGTATGATAAGCACTTTACAAATATTTTGTCATTTGATCCTCATTTGAGATAGTGCTTTTAGTGTCCCCATTTAATAGTTGAGGAAATTGTGGGTGTTCCCTATAGCAATAAAACTATGTATCCAGTCCTTCTAACCTGGAGGGACTATAGAAGTAAAGATACAATACCAGTGGACCAAACATTCTGGAAAACAACTTGGAACTATATTTGAAAAGTCACTAAGTGGTATATACCATTTGAACCAGTGATATAACTACTAGGCATATATATGTGTGTGTGTGTGTGTGTGTGTGTGTGTGTGTGTGTGTGTGTGTACACATACATATAGATATAGATATAGATATATGTCAGAAGAAAAAAAACCCAGAGGAAAAGGACCTGGAAGCATTGCTTTTTGTTACTGCCAAGAATTGGAAATAAAGTGCATGTCCATCAATTATTCAATAATTATAATATTATAAAGGAAAACAACTTTTAAAGACTTAAAGACTATGATTAATGTTGTTAGAGACCTGATTCTAATGTCAGCACACTCTTGGCAAGATCCCATATGAGGCTGAAAAGAGACACTTGCAAGTCACTGAACATTTAACAAAGGAGATTTGCTTTGCCCTAACAAAGCAAAAATATTTAATAAGAATGATACATTGGAATTTAGCTTCTCCCAATGCAGCCTTCCCCTTGTGTCCATCTAGGTCAGTGATGGGCAACCTTTGAGCTTGATGAGCCAAAATTTGCTGAAAAACTGAGCATAATTCGGGTGGCGTGTCACTTCGAGAAAAAAACCATAATTTCATGCTATTTATGGTTTAAAAAACAAAAATGTATAATTGTAATATATAACTGTATTTAATAAACCAAAACCTAATTATTTAACTTACCTGCTTAGTGACATCTTTGTTCATCTGCCAGTTGGTTTATTTTTTGTTGGTCTTGATATTATTGAACTCGATATTATTTAACTAAGGTGCCGTGAACTAAGATAAGTGAAGGGGAGGGGGAATTCTTTAACTAACCTGCCTATTAGTGACTTTTTTGTTGCTGAATTTCATTGGCTAATAAAAATTCATTTAGCTTCTAAGTCTTCAATTGAAGGTTGGTATTTTGTACACTTCAAGCCCAAGCAAATGCTACTAACTTCATCTGTCAATCTGTTTCTTTTGTTGGTTTCGATATTATTTAATGCTGAGAATAAGGTCTCACAAAAGTATTTAGAGGGAAAAATTATGAGTAAACCATTGCTATATTTTTCAGGGTACTAAAAGTGTCTGGTAATTGGTTCCAAGCACTCCAAATTTCCTGTTCATAGTTGCACTCCTCTTGATTCTCCAAGCATCACATTTCCAGATTCTCAAGGTTTGACCTCAAGTCGACAAACACCTGAGCCCAGATGCTGTCTTGAAATTCTGCAAGTTGCATCTCTAAATCATCAATTTGCATCCATTGGAAACCATTTAATTCCAAACTACTGTAGACTATTACATCAGGATATTTAATTATTTTCATGCTCTGTTCTAGGCTTCTAAATTGATTAAACCTATCACTGAACTGGTCAAGTAATGAATCTAAAACAAGCTGGTACTTTATATGCAAAGGTTCCATTTCATTTTGTACAGCTGCACTGGTCTTCTCAAAATACTTTGTTACTTGAGAAAAATATTTATAAGTTTTAGTTTCTATATCTCGCTTGAAAATTTCAAGTTTACTTTCAAAAGCTTTTATGTATCCAAACATAACATCAATATTTTTGCCAAAACTTTATAACTTTAAATTCAGTTCATTAATATGAACAGAGAGATCTGTAAAAAACATTAGGGTGTTGTTATAATCATTAATCTGGAATGAGATGGATGCCACCTTGACTGACAGGGATGGAAGTTGAGAGATTTGGAATGTTCCCAGGTGCCATGAACCCTTGTGGCTAAAACCCTTATTAATCAACTTTTAGGCTCTGGCTGGGCCTCTGGAGCCCTGCTGGAATAAAGCCCAGACTTGAATACAAATCTCTTATTCTACCCTCTTCTCATCTCTCTACTTCCACTCTCTCCTATATATTTGTAAATAAACTTCCATAAAAGTCAATTTGACTTAAGGTTTTTCCTTAATTGGGGAAATTTCCCCTGGTGCCCACCTTTTAATATATTTAACCAAAACCCCTTTTCCCCCCCTTTCAGTTTTAAGGGTTAAATTAAGGAGTTTGACAAAGTGAGGAGAGCAGTTTAACCGAAACTTTGTTTAATTTATGAAAAAAGTACAGATAGAAAAATAGAAAAAGGAAATAGATTATTATTCTTATACCTTATAAATTTACCTAAAATTCCTAATAACTATCTAAAATTTCCTAAAACTATCTGTAACTATCTTCTCAGGACAGTTTCTTCTGCCTGACACACCAGGCCTAATCTAACCTACTCTATCTATAAACTATTCACTAACTACCTAACTCCCTAAAATAATAGACAGCCACCACTCAAGTTTCTAAAGCAGCCCAAGTGTCAGTAGACAACTTCTAGTAGCCCCTTGGCTCAGAGACAGACTTCCTACTCTCTCAAGATTCCAGAGGCAAAAAACCCTCTTTTCCACAGGGGCTACTTCCTTTTTCCCCACTGACCAACTGTTTCCCCTAACTTTCTGTAAGAACACCTGCTCCTCAGTCCTGGTCTCCCTGGTAATGGAATCTTCAGCTCTGGCTCACTGACTGTGTCAGTTCTGATCTACTTAGAAATCCTGCTCTCTAACCTCTTAAGGAGACAGAAGGAGAGATTAAGAAAATCCCTTTAACATATCCCCCCTTAGATCCTTTGGGAGACTAGTCTCCCCAATAGATCTTTCAAACATAACCATCTTATACTTATACTCATATTCCTAGTCAAAATTGCCTATACTGTTAATTCTTTCCAATAGAAAACTATGCTAATATGAGAAATAGGGAGAAGTAAAGAAAGGGAAAGAAAGCAAAACCAATGTTAGTTTTACAAGTCTCAAAATGCAATTACAAATAATTATAAATAACCTAATTCTGCCTATACTCTACAGAAATATGGATCTGAAGATATTAATCTAAATTTAACAAATATCACATAAAAGTTTACAATTGTTATTATATACAAAAATATACAAAAATATTTTATAAATACAATATCCCCTCCAAGGCAGGTATTTACCAACATTTATAACATTTTGTCATTTATGTATCATTCAGTTATTTTTAACTTTTTCTATAATCCTATAAAAGTATATTCATTTCTAAACAGAAATTCTATAATATAATATAAATTATATAATTACCTATTGGCTATTACTCATTCTATTTCAAAATAAAACTTTTTATTGAAAATACGAGTTAATGAATTCAATGTCATTGAAAATAGTGTCCAGTTGTCTCTGTAGTCTTATCCTTGATGCATGCAGTCAATCATTTCCAATGGAAGGTACTTTTTTCACATGAGAGCAATGGATCCATGATGTCTTTTCTCCAATTTATATTGCTGTTGGAGTTGTTAACAGTACTTGGAATGGACGTTACCAGGCTGGCTGAGTTGCTCCTGTGCACTGGAACTTCTTTACATACACTGTGTCTCCAGGACTGAAATCATTAAGAGAAAAGTCTATAGGTCCAGCTTGCACCACGGCTCCAGATTACTAAAGTTCTTATATTTTGATTTGCAAATTTTGTATATATGAAGTAATAGAAGTATTTCCTTCTAGCAATGATGTATACACAGAGTTAAACGGTTTAGCATATATTGGTGGATGACCAAGCAACATCTCAAATGGTGAGATGTGTAGATCTCCCCTGGGCAATCTTTAAACTAATATGTCAGTATCTTCAGGAACTGAAATTATAAGCAAAATATTATGAGGAATGGAAGGAGGTGGGCCACCTTTTATTCTAATTTGAACCAGAACAGTTGATTTAAATAGTGTTGTATTGAGGGAAGCTGTAATATGTCAGGGGTCTGTAGCAATCAAATCTCTCTGATCCTTTGGTCTATGGAGGGACACACACACACACACACACAAGCAGACTTGACTGCTGGAAGGGAGGGGCCAGATCTTGTCCAAGTGCTCCTTCACTTCCCTCCTCCCAATAGGCAGTTAGAAAGTCAGTTACAATATGAGTATGGTGGACAATCTGACTAGATATCTTCTGGGCCCAGACAGTAGGTTAGGAAAGACTAAACTCCTAAAGATAACTTTCTCTAAATTATTTCCCCACAGGATTGTATTGGAGAAGCTTGATGTCTTAGAAGCTCACAGGCACAGAGGATAGGATTTACTCCAGGGCTACAAAGTAGGAGGAACTCAGCTTGAGGAGGTCGTGAGTATTTCCCAAAATATACAACCAGACACTGTTCCTAATTGATAAAAGGTTTAATGATAGGTGGGAATGGGAAGGATGGGAGATGGATAAGGATAGATAAGGTCAGGAAATCCCCTAAACAGCTATGTCAAAACAGCCCCTTCCCCCAAAGGGGGTAAGGTAACTTGAATAGCTGCTCTGCTCTCTAACCCTATAAATATTCTTCTTCTATATCAAAATAACTAAACAGAGGTAGACTGTGATGTTGTTGAATGTCAAACCAAAGTAAAGCAGCTTGGCAGTTAGGAACTAAATGGCTCTGCTCAGATTCAAGACCCAAGCACCCAAGATCAACCCAGGACTCCAGACCCAGCAAGCAGAGTGACCTGCCTACTCTCATCCCAGGGCTCCAACTGCCTTTTACTGCCCCCTCTCTCAGAGTTCTCAGGGGGGCCTATGGAATTCTGTGCTATAGCCTTAATTGTAGGTTGAACCCCTTTCTGCAATATGAATCTCACATTAGGCCTACATTGAAAGAAGTGGCCCAGAGAGATTCGGGTATATCTGTTGGTATTTCAAAGGTGGGAGCTTTATCTACTTCCTAACTATCTAGAAAGAGTACAGGGAAAAAATTTAGAGATTCCTCAGGTAGTTCTAATGTAATATTGCCATCTTTAGTGCATATTATTGTGGCTCTAAATTTACGCAAAAGATCTCTCTCCAATAAATTCATAGGAGAGTTAGGCATTAAAAGGAACAAATGTTCCATGGATAAAGGTCCCAAAGATATCATTTGTGGTGAAAACTTTGAGATTTTAATAGGTGCTCCTGACACTCCCACAACATTTATAGTGCTAATAGAATTACAATTAGATGGGACATTAATGCATTGCTGGTGGAGTTGTGAACTGAACCAAACATTCTGGATGGCAATTTGGAACTATGCTCAAAGGGCTATAAAAGAATGCCTGCCCTTTGATCCAGCCATACCATTGTTGGGTTTGTACCCCAAAGAGATCATAGATAAACAGACTTGTATGAAAATATTTATAGCCACGCTTTTTTGTGGTGGCAAAAAACTGGAAAATGAGGGTATGCCCTCCAATTGGGGAATGGCTGACCAAATTGTAGTATATGCTGGTAATAGAATACTATTGTGCTCAAAGGAATAATAAACTGGAGGAATTCCATGTGAACTGGAAAGACCTCCAGGAATTGATGCAGAGTGAAAGGAGCAGAGCCAGAAGAATATTATACACAGAGACTGATACACTGTGGCACAATTGAATGTAATGGACTTCTGTACTAGCAGCAATGCAATGCAATTCTGAGGGATTTATGGAAAAGAACACTACCCACATTCAGAGGAAGAACTGCAGGAATGGAAACACAGAAGAAAAGCAACTGCTTGAACACATGGGTTGAGGTGGACATGATTGGGGATGGAGACTCGAAACTACCACACCAATGCAACTATCAACAATTTGGAAATGGGTCTTGATCAACACATGTTAAAATCAGTGGAATTACACACCGGCTATGGGGGGGAGGGGGGGGTGGGGGGGTGAAGGGAAAAGTAAGAGCATGAATCATGTAACCATCTTAACTTTTCTAAAAAATAAATATTAAAAATAATAATAATAATAAAAAGCTCTAAAGAATTACAATTAGAATCAGGCATATGCATCAGCACAAATCTTGATGCTCCAGTATCTAGAAGACAATCATATTAGCATATTTCCTACTTTTAATGTTACATGTGGTTCCCTGCTATTCGAGGGAGAATGAACTGGGATGACTGGTGTAATTATATCAGTGTCTAGAAAATCAAATGTTTCAATCTTTGATTCCAGAGTCCTTTCTCCCCTCTCAGACCTTCATAAAGATCTGTGCGCACCTCTTTGAGATTCCTCTCATTAAGGAGGCTTTACACTTTGGCTATTGTGTGGACAAGTCCCATTTCAGATATTTTGTAACATGTTATTTGTCTCATTTTGATTATTGGTTCTATCACCATCATAATTTCTATAATTGTTATTTCTGTAATTGTTATTTTTGTAATTGTTTCTGTTGTTATTATTTCTAGAATAGTTGTTGTCCTAAATTTCCCATTATTTCTAAAATTATTGAATATGACTTTACTTCTGCAATTTAACATGAAGTGTCCCCCTTTTCCACATAAGTAATACATTGGTCTTTGGTCTTTTGATTCATTTTCTTGCAAAGGGGCCATCATTAGCCCATAATTTGTATCTCTTTTTTCAAGCTTTCCTTTTAATACTTTTATGTCCTTTCTTAATGCCTCCACTAACTCACTATCATCTTCATCTTTCCTTTCATGCCCATTATACACATATACTGCCTCTTTCCTTAATTCATCAAAGTCCAGGTAGGACAGCTGGTTTTGAAATAGTCCTTGACCACCTTGCAACAGTTTTTCACAAACTGCCTTTTCAAATGTCTAACATCCCTTTCTCTGTTCAAATCTAGGTCTACATATCTTCCTCCCATTTCTATAAATCTGTCCATGAACTGGGAAGGATTTTCATCAATATTTTGTCTGTTTGTCAAACTTTGTCCAGCTACCTGGTCTGCCAGAACATGCCATCATGACTCTGAGTACTGACTCCCTAGCCTGACACAATCTAGTGTAATCAGCTTCATTGTTAAAATCCCATTTGGGGTCTTTTTGCAGGCAGTGAACTGCTCCCTTTCCCCAAGCCTCATTAACAAGCAAGATAATCTTATATTTCTCCTTTTTTTGTTAATAGCTCCTCTAACAAATGTTCAACATCAACACAGATAAGAAAATCCCTTTAACATTAGGGAAGCTAAGGCAAATCAAGTCTGGGGGCAGCTTTGTTTTTATCACAAATGCAGTAGTCAATCATAACTCCAGAAAACTAATGAGGAAGCCAATTTTCCATCTCTTGACATTGAGGTGGTGGATTAGAGATGCACAATGAAACATATGTTTTCAGACACAAGCAATGTGTGAATTTACTCTGCTTGATTATGCACATTTTTTTTATCAGAATGAACTTTTTGCTACCAGGGAAGCAAATAGAGGCCTGGACTGGGGACTTAGGAAGACCTGAATTCACATCCATATTCATATATTTACTTGTGTGTGGCTCTGGGTGAGTCACTTAAAGTCTATTTGCCTAAATTTTCTCATTTCTAAAATGAGGATAATAGCACCTGTTTCTTACGTTGTTGTGAGGATAAAATAAGGTAATATTTGTTAAAAAAAAAAAAGAAAAAACATTTGTTATAATACTTAGCAGATTATAGGTGTTATATTAATGCTTATTTCTTTTCCTTTTATTTAGGGGAGGCAGTGGAAAGAGAATTATAGGGGTTTTCAGGGATAAAATTATGATAGTTACTAAAAAATGAAGACAGAAAAAGATATCAGTGAAATATTTTCAAAAACACAGAAAAGAGCTAAAGGAAGTTCAGAAGGAGAATCAAATGGGGGCAGTGTTGTTACTAGTGTGCTAAATTTAATATATACTTAAAAAAAACAAGCTGTATGTAATAGATTTAGGCAACTAGGTAGTACCAGATAGAGTGCCAGGTCTAAAGTCAGGAACTCATCTTTCTGAGTTTAAATTGGGCCTCAGGCACTTATTAGCTGTGTGACCCTAGGCAAATCACTTAACCCTGCTTGCCTTAGTTTCCTCATTTGTAAAATGAGCTGTGGAAGGAAATGGCAAATATCATCTTGGCCATGAAAACCTAAGATAGGGTCACAATGACAAGACTGAAGAATTACTAAATAACAATGATGTAAAAGCTTTATAGCTATACATAGAGTCCTCTTTTTTTCTGTTCTTTTCTTGATTCTTCCTTCATTCTGAGTTAGGTTATGCAATTTTTCCCAGTTTTCTCTTAATATAACCTTTTTGTCATTTCTTACATTCTGCCAATTTATTCATGTATACAACAATTTTTTCTGCTATTCTTCAGTTGATGGATACCCTATTTAGTTTCTAATTCTTTGCAAAAACAACAAAAATGATTCTATAAATATTATTATATTTTATGATCCTTTCTTCTCTGTTGTTCTTTGTGGAGGAGAGTTTATCTGGCTAATTGCCAAACCCCAGAAAATTATCGCAAGGTATTAAAAGAATTTTAAAGATTAAGTATATACACTGATCTCTTTATGAGATGTGAATACCTTTCTCTAAGCTATACCTTTGGCTGAAGAAAATTTACAAACCCTCCATGATCTTTCAAAGATAGTTTGTGTCAAATCTGACCTCAGCCACTTCCCAACTGTGTGACCCTGGGCAAGTCATTTCACCCCCATTGCCTACCCTTACCACTCTTCTGCCTTGGAGCCAATACACAGTATTGACTCTAAGATGGAAGGTAAGGGTTAAATATATGTACCATAGTTCTGGCTATGTAGGCTAGGTTAGTTTTTTCCTCATGAGCCTTGATTGGTACAAGGGTCTAAGATTTGAGTCATTGACATAGATTCCTACTTGCCTAAGGACATAAAAATGTGTTAGTTCTCAAAATTTTTGAATATGCTTCTTTCTTTTTAATAATAAGACTTGTTTCTTAAAACAGTTCAAACAACAAATAAACACTATAAAAATGTATTTGGCCATATTTTGACAAGAAAAGACTGATGTGGGTTTATTTTCCCAATTTGTTATCTACACTGAGACCACTGACTAATTGGAGCAAAGATCAGAATTTATAATAAAGAAGAATGAGAGATATAGTATACAATTTAAAAGATTTATTTGTGAATTATTTAGACAAATACAGAGAATCAAAAAAGGAAATAGATTTTTAAAATTACACTAATACTGACTAATAATTTTATCTAGAAGTTTAGTCGATGTGAACTGCCACAATAAGAGACCAAAATGGCCCAGAAAATGCTACATTCAGCAAGCTTTTGGCTTATTTGCCAAGTTGAGAGAGATGCCTACCAAAAGCAACAATATCTATAGAAATTGTGGAAAACAGAGGTTAAGTGACTTTTCAGAGTTACACAGCTAGTAAGTGTCTGAATCTGGATTTAAACTTGAGTCTTCCTGACTCCAGGTCCAGTACTCTAGGCACTGTATCACCTAGCTGCTTTTACATAATAAATACCAAATTATTTAGATAATCAATCGTTTGTAATACTGATCTCTTCATTCCCACTTTAAGAATTATTATTTCTCTTAAGATATATCTCCATGTGTATTTTGTATGATTTTTTCCTATGGAAGTTTGGAATTAATTATTTTGGGAGATTTTTGATAGATTTCATTTGTGGTTCTGAGGTTTCTTTCTTTGAGTCTTCATTAATTAATTGTTGAAGCTATGGTACAGAATAATCTAAATTACATTCTCTAATTTTTTTTTACAGAGATAGGCAACTATTGGTGTGGAATATAATATTGCAAATGTCGTCAGATGTGGTTAATATACTGCTGGGTTTTGCTGAACCTTTTCTCCCAAAGATGTTTTTATGAGTAAGGAAAGAAGAAGGGACATATATACAAATAAAAGTGATGTAAAAGCAAAAATGTATCTATAAAATGAGATTCTTCAAATACTTAAATAGATCTGTGATCTTATCAATTTGGAAATTCCCTGTAAATATCCAGATCACAACCTACCTGTGCATTTGACTCCTGTCCAAGCTCTTTGAAAAGTTAATTGAAGGAGTACGTTCAATGTTCTGGAAACTTTCTTCGCATTTTCCTGATGGTGAGGGTGCCTGTGGATCATTTTGTCTGTTCAACTATAGTTTTTTTCTCTTGTCACATGACCAGCCCATCTTTTTGTCCTGTTATACAATTCCTTTATAAAAGTGAAGCTATCCTTTACTCCTGTTATTCCTCATTGGTGTTACATAATGTATATATAATATTAAATATATGTAACGTAAATGTAATAAAAATAGATAAAAGGTAAGCATATATCTATATCTTTAAGAAATTTTTTTTATTTTAATAACAAATTTCCATGCAAGTTTTCTGAAGTCATATGATCCATATTGTCTCCCTCTTTTCTTCCCTCCCACTTCCTAGAACAGACAGACAATTTAATCTAGGTTATACATGCATTATCACACAAAACTTATTTCCATGTTATTCATTTTTGTAAGTGAATAATCTTATAGAACCAAAACCCTAAAATATATACCTAAATAAACAAATGATAAAGCATATTTTCTTTATCTGCATTCCTACACCAACAGCTCTTTCTCTGGAGGAAGATAGCATTCTTTTTTGTAAATTCCTCAGATTTGTTCTGAATCATTGTATTGCTATTAGTAGCAAAGTCCATTGCATTTTATTATTCCACAATATTTCAGTTGCTTTGTATAATGTATATCTTAATGGATTATTTCCATTGCCCTCTGTGTGATATTTACCATTAATTCTATAAAGACATCTTTGGTTTTTTAGCATTTCACGTCTGCCATATAATTACACCAGGAAAATGTAGCATCCATTCTGGGAACACTCTCCTCCCACATCCCACTTGTATGAGAGGACTGTATCTCCTGAGGGTCACTGACTCCTTTATCTCCATTTTCGTGTTAACTCCTAAAGTCTGGGATTTCATCAATGGCCAGAAATGGATTTCCCGCCTCATCCTTAAGGTTTTTTTTTATGGTTGACTCAAAGTAGGTAAGAAATACTCATGTATGCTCCCAGAAATTGCTCCTGTAGGTCAACTCACTCTTGTATTACATAAGAAATGCTAGATTTAAAGTGTGATTAATATTTTTAAATGAGCTGTAGAGGAATATATCCAGGAATACACTTATTATGTTCTTCTTGACCTGCTTTGATTATTCTTTTAAACATGTGAATTCGCAGCTGTGATTTTAATTTCCTTTATCTTTTGTTTTATAGATGTCTCATTGTAGATTTCTTAAGGTAAAAGTAAACAAAACAAAACAAATGAACTAAAATCCATTTGTTTGGAAGCTGCAAAACTTATGGTCTGCAACATTTAAACTTAGGTATTAAACCAAAAATATCAATCTAGATTAATTCTCAAAATGTATAAAAAAAATCATTTCACTATGAATTCTTGAGACTTCAGTGGCCTGAGAAAATCTACCTACAAATTGCTTGTGGAAAAATAAATGAATGGAATGAATGAATGTTACCATTCTGTTGTTGATCTGCCCTGATTGTTAGTAAATATAGGGAAGATATTGAATAGAAATCTAACTTCCTGTGACTTCTCCCCACTGGTTGTAGTTCTACTATCTGAAGCTCCACAGTAAACAGGCCTGATCCCTTTTGTAAAAGACAAACTTTCTGGTATGGATTAAAGTCATCTCATTTTTAGATGAAACAATTCTTAAATCTTTCAGGGTGGAAAGGACACTTATTTTGAAATCCATAGAGTTTGAGGTCTGGCTTTGCCATTGATTACTACCTTCATTCCCAGAATAACTTAATTTCTCTGAACCTCAGTTTACTTATCTGCAAATAAGTAGAGGATAGTATTACCTGAACTACTTACCTCAAAGGGTTGTTGCGGAGATCAAATAAGATAATTCATGTAAGGTACAGTAGAAGTGTAAGGTGATATTTCTCTCAACACTTTATCTCATCCTCCACTCTCTTTTGCAGCTAGGTGACACAGTGGATGAATGCTGAATGTTGTAAAGTTTAATTAGTTATTATTTAGTTACATAGCAATAATTAGAATACAGAGAGATAGATATGAGAGAAAGGGAGTGCACTTGCCAAGTAGAGGGTGCTATTTGCTCTCACTGAATCAGCATGAGTTCTGACTCAAAACTGAGAAGAGTCAGAGGAAGGCATTTTGATTTCTAACTGCCACATTGGTCAGTTAGAGAAGACAACTTGTTACTTTTGTTTTATATTTTAAGGAGGTTAAGAATAGTTGAAGTTTATGTATTAGAATTGCTTAGTAAGTTAGATATTATACCTATAGATAGAGAGGAAGTCAAGTTAGGTCTGATCTCATTGTACATAAAGAAATCCCTTGCGGGGAAAACTGGGTTTTGGAGATAACTAGAAATCTTAGAGTTAGGGTAAGAGCTTTCCTATGTTATTTCTACCTCCTTTTCCTGTCCCTGTTTTCCTGATAGCGAATAATAAAAAGGTGTTGTATTACACTGTGTTCAGCAGCTTTATACACAGTCTACCACCAAGTGACTCTAATTGCTCAAGTTGATCAATATCAACTGGCCATAAAGATCAATAGCCAATAACAAGATTAATATCATCATAGCAATGTGAAGTCAGAAAGACTGGCTTTAGACATTTACATCCCTGGGCAAGTCACTTAACTTCTGCCTACCTCAATTTCCTTATCTGTAAATTGGGGATAATAATAGCACCTATGTGCTATTATTCGTCCTTAATACCAATGCTTTTCCTTTGTATATCTCCGATTTATCAGATACATGTATATATATATGTGATATCACATAAGTATATATAATTTTGCTTGCATGTTCTCTTATCCTTTCCCTCCTTGAAAGGAGGGACAGTTTTTTGTATTTCTTTAGAAGCTTAGCACAGTGCTTAGCACATAGTAGGTGCTTAATAAATATTTATAGACTGGTAAGTTTTTACCAAAATGAAAGGCTTTTTACACCATCTTAGTGATAAATTGTGTCTGATGCTGGAAGACCAGTCTACCCAAGAAATTCATCCCTAGAAAAATGGTCACTGGGTGATAAACTTTTGGTCGGTCCCTCTTTTGAAAAAAGAAAACTTTTTTCATTCCAAGGACCGAATCTTGCATTCATTGCTATAGCCACAAGAGGGAGACAATTCCCACAAACATTTTCTCTGAAAACTGGGACATTTTTCTTTCAAAGGACGTTGAGTAATTGTTATAGTAACACAAAGGTATGCCTTTAGTAGGTGAAGGGTATGAATTCTCAAGGTTTTTTTGTGTTTTTTTTTTATAACCACATTAATAATTTAAAATTTGTGTTTGGAATTAAGTTCACTTTCTTCCGCATCAGTATTTGAACTGATACTTTTATTTAGTGTCTTAATGAAAGGTATCTCAGTAAAACATAGAATTAAAAGGTAGGTTAGAGTTTAAGTAGTCAACATTCCAAGCATGTAAAGGAAACCTCTCTTAGATATCTCTTACACATTGTTAGCTTACTTTTATATTATGAATTTGTTGTCCAAATGAGAAGGAAATCAATTTAAATAAATAACAAACCAGACAAAACATAACTCCTCTCATTATTTCCCTTTTGGATGTCTTTGGTTTCCTCTAAGCTTTAGCATCACATCTTTCTAACTGTTCTTAGACATTTTTCAATCCATTACTTCATTTCAATTTTTTAAATTAAAATTTCACAGCAACATATAAGTATCATTTCCTAGCAGAGATTTCATCTCCGCAATTCAAGTGAATAAATATTTATTGAGCTAAGAAACTGTGCTGAGGTTAGTGATGTGAATTCAAAGACAATGAAATAGTTCCTGCCTTCAGGGAACTCATCTTTAGGGGATATAATAGGTACACATAGATAAGGAAATACAATTTGATGAGGAAAGAAGCTTAGCATATGAGAGATCTTGATACAGAATTTCTTCTATATGGCTTTAGTTGAGTTGGATACATTCCATTTCCAGGATCTGGGTAGTATAGTGGATATATTACTATACATGGAGTCAGGAAGACTTGAATTTAAATCCTGAGAGTTACTGACTGTGTGACCTTGAGCAGGTCATTTAACCTGTTTCCTAATCTGCAAAATAAAGATAATAATAGCCCCTACCTCCCAGGGTGGTTGTGAGAATAAAATGAGATAATATTTGTAAAGCTTTTTGCAAACCTTAAAATGTTATATGAATGTTATTATTATTAAAAATGTGGTCTAAAATACTGTGGGGAAACTCCTTTATTGTTTTCTGAATAATCATGTATACAGCCAGAGTTGTATAGCCATGATTAAAATGCTAGAGGTACTCTCAAACAGGTGCTCCATATTTATCATTTGTCACTTCCATCCTAAGGGATTTTGTTACTTGAAATCTTGAGATTTCAGTTTTGTTTTTTATGTGTATCAACCCATTATATTCCTAGAATGTTACGTGCTCAGGCAACTATTTGGAATTCATAGAACTATGCTATTACAGTGTGAATCTTGTTGAAGGGCACATTGTGTGTAGCTAAGTAAATTATAAGTACACAATTTAACATATGTTTGATTTCACTTTTTAATTCAATTCTAAATGTGAGCTACTGTTACATCCCTAGGCCGAATAAACTACTCTTTTATGCCTAGAAACTTTTGAATTCGTTTCCTTTTCTTAAACATTCAACTAAAGTCATCACCATGCCCTTGTGGGTAGTCCTTTGAGGGACTTTCCCATGGTGCTATGTACACAGAGGGAGATATGACTCCCAGAGGGAGAGAGACAGACAGCTAGACAGATGCACAAAGACACAGAGAAAGACACCGAGACAGAGACATAGAGGCAGAAACAAAAAGACAGACAGACAGAAAAAACAAAGATAATGATTACATGGTGTGATGAGAAATAAATCAATATATATGAATGACAAATGGGAAAGACCTCCCTAAAGAAGCAGGCATGTGAGGAAAGCCAGATATAAGTCCTTTGATTTCCAGTGCTTTATTCCCAGAGATTGAGTCCCAGACAAAATCCTACCTTCTATCTATAGGAAGCCTTCTCTAATCACTCTTAAAGCCAAAGCCTTCTTTCTTTCAATTATTTCCTATTTATCCTGTATATATAACTTGTTTTGTATATATTTCTTTGCCTGTTGTCTTACCCATTAGATTGTAAGCTCCTTAAGGGTAAGATCTATCTTTTGCCTCTTTTTGTATTCTCAATGCTTAACATAGTGCTTGGCACATAGTAGATGGTTAATAAATGTTTATTTATTGATTGAGTGCTATGGTTTAGTAAGACCAACTTTATTTGCTATTTCTTGCACATGACACTACATTATCCATTTCCATTCCTTTTTGATGTCTGTTAGATAGGAAGGTGGGGAATTTAGACAGAAGAAGATAGTGTAGCTCAAACTCTGATAGAGAATGAAGAGACCCTTTCCAGGGTCAGTGGGTTCTGGGACAAGTATAGTTTTCATTAGTATAGGGGCTTTCCTACCTCTCCATCCTTACCCTATCCTATTTATCAACCTCAATAAACCTGCTAGTTTTAGTAAACAAAAGTGAGATCCTGTTAATCAGAGATCCAGGCCTGAGGGTAGGCATATTGCCCTCAGGCCAGGGAGAAGTAGTTACAACAACCTGCTACATTACAATCCTTGTGTAAGGGTAACTTTACAATCTTACAGGTGACAGGGAAACAAGACACAGACTCAGGAGAAGACAATACTTGGAAATACCTACAAGCAAAGCTTCAAAGAAAAGTGCAGATTGTATACAAGTTCAACAAAAATTTCTAGAAGAATTAAACAAGTAGATAAAAAAGCAAAAAATGATTTTAAAATCAAATAAGAATAGTAAAGGAAAATTTGGGGGAAAGAAATGATAATTATGTAAGAAAATTATGAAGAATAAACAGCTTGATAAATAAATAAAGGGAGTACAGAATAGTTTACCTTTCAGATTTATAGAGAAGAGAAGAACTTAGGACCAAATAAGAGAGAGTATTTAAGGATATAAAATTGAAAATTTTGATTATATTAAATAAAAATTTTTTATAAAATCACAACCAGTGAAACAAAGATTAGAAGGAAAGCCAAAAGCGGGGAAATTTTTAATAGCAAGTATTTCTGTTAGAGGTCTCATTTTTCAAATATGTAGAGAAGTCAAATTTATAAAAATATAAGTCATTCACTAATTAATAAATGGTCAAAGGATATGATAAGGATAAGGCAGCTTTCAGATGAAGAAATCAAAGCTATACATAGTCATATGAAAAAATGCTCTAAATCACCCTTGATTAGAGAAATGCAAATTAAAACAACTCTAAGATACCAACTAACACCTAGCTGATTGACCAATATGACAGAAAAGGAAAATGTAAATATTGGAGAGATGAGGGAAAAATAGGACAATATATACTGTTGGTGGAGTTGTGGCCAGATTGAACGTTATGGAGAACAATTTGGAACTATGCCCAAAGGCCTCTAAAACTGTGTATACCCCAAAATACCAATACTAGGTCTGTATACCAAAGAGATAAAAAAAGGGAAAAGGACCTGTTTATCCAAAAAATATTTAATGCATCTCTTTTTTGTGTATATAGTTAGAAATATCTTGAAATTCTAAAGCTACATTACCCCAAATTCCTTTCTACATTACCTAGAATGCTTTTCTCTTTGTATATGTTTGTGTCTTCACATATTGGTTTATAAGTTCTGAAACTCCTCAGTCTTCCTCTTCATGAGCAAGGCTGAAGTTAGTTTATTACCTTTTCTTTCTAGTTTTTTAATGTTAGTTTATTATTAATAAAACTTAATAAAATATTATACTTAGTTATTGAATATTAATTTTAATCTCCATTTTTTTGGCAACCTGAAGGGACAGAATTCTAAGAAAAAAATTTTTATAAGTTTGAGAAAAGATAGAGCATAGAAAAATTTTACAAAGCCACATGCTCTCCCAGCCCTCCTACTTTCTGTTGCTGCTGTTACTGCTTGAGAGAGCATTCCACACAGCTGCTCCACTTGTCTGCTTTCATGCTACCACCTGGGTCTCCCTATTGCTGAGGTATGCTGGGAAGTCTGAGAGCTGTTTGGAGTTTGGAAATGCTTTTTTGGTGAAGTATAAATTTTTCCACCTCACTCACTTTTTCCACCCTATGTGAGTTTTTCAGCCTGCAGTCCCACCCCCTTCTACTTTTCAAGCAGAAATTTTTTTAAAAAAGAGCTGACTTTGGGTTCCTACTGAAGACTCCTGGATAAAAGAGTTTTTTCTTTTGAGGGCAAAGAAACCAAATAAGTGGATTTGAAGTAGAAATTTGGGGGTTTTTGTCTCTGCCTTTTGGCCTTTTCTCCTACATAAAACACCAAGCATACCTAGTCTTTCATATACAAATACACTATTGTTCTCCCTCTACAAATTTTGCCCTTCTTCTATTTACTCTGTAAACAAACCCCATTCCACTTTTTTTTTTTGAGGAATAATGCTGGTTTTTTTTTGTGTGTGTGTGACTGAGACATACTATATTTTATTTTATTTTTTATTACACATGTAAATTCTTTTTTTAACATTTATTAATATTCATTTTTAACATGGTTACATAATTCATGCTCCTACTTTCCCCTTCACCCCCCGCACTCCCCCCCCCATGGCCGATGCACAATAATGCTGTTTTGAAACATGCTTGAAACCCTATAGTTTACAGAGCTACCTAGTGCATATTGGCTCTGCTTGATTTTCTTACTAGCAGTTTGTATTTTCATTGGCTTTTTACCATTCTGCTTACTTCCCTTCAATAATATGCAAAAAGCTATTCTGCTTAAACTAGAGACCAAACTGAAATATTTTGAGAAAATTCTGAAAATCTTAAATACTCTCAACATGCAGAATGGAGATTCGGCTCAGGGCAGAATTCTTCCTCACTATGATGAAATTCAGAGCTCTGACAAATGAAAGACAAATGGATGATAAATGCTGGGAAGGAGAAGGAATCTTAAAGATATATGAGAGTTTGCTTGCTAACTATTTTGAGTTTATTCCCCTCCATAATAGTGAACAAGTCTATTTGAATTGGACTAAAGGATTTTGGAATTCACAACCTGTACCCTATCAAAGCTTATATTTTCCTGATTGCTTTAAGTTTTAATTTTGTTTCTTTTAAGTTCATGCATTACTCTAACAAACACTATTTTGTTGCATGATTCTTTATTTTGTACCTTTGCCCTATGACTATTGAAGAACAATATCACTGAAACAGCCCAAAAGTCCACCTGATCTACTGAGGTCACATGTTGCTTATACAGCCTTTTCTTCCTTTTTGCCTTTGTTAATTGTCACATACATGATGATGGATAGACTCCATCAAAACTGGTTACAACCTGTATACAACTTTGAAGAATAGATGACTTAAGAATTTAAATTGTAATTTTAAGGTGTCTTGAGAAATGACTTCAGATATTTAGTAATTTATAGCACAGTAAGCAGCATGTCAGTCTTGTAAGCTGAAGGTCCTGAGCTCAATCCCTGAAAGGGGGATGTGGTACAATGGGAGAAGCTTTTAAGGCAAAAGAATCACTTAGCTTTTATGCTAGGGTCCATTATTCAGTCTGCAACTGCTAGCCTGAGATTTCTTTCAGGGTGGATTCTCATTGGAACAGGGAACAGGGAACAAGCACAAGCTTTGGGGGTCTCCAACCTACCAGCTATTCCTAAAACTTGGGGTTTATCATATCTCACTAGACCACAAGTTTGGGGTCTCTAGATTCCACATCGACAATGTAGACAGGATAAAATCAAGTGACTGAACTGGCACTTCCTCTTTTCCCTCCTGAAACAGTATTGTGGCAGCAGGTAATGGCAGGTCTTTCAAAAGCCTAAGCTACTATGGCATGTGGCTTCATTTTTCTAACGACTACCAATAAATCTTTTAAAACCATAATATTTTAAAAATTATCCTTTTATATTCATTTTATTTTTTGTAGTACTAATATTAATACATACCCCAAAAGCTTTAAACTATAAAAATAATGTCATTAATTGTTTTTTAAAAAAATTAAGAGACTTTCCTTAATGATTCTGTCTGATTCCAGAAGAAGGAAATATAAAAAGAGCCACTGCACAGTGCCAAAGAAGCACAAAGCTAACCTGCATAGTGCCTATTGAGAACAAATATCAAAGAGACCAATCCCAGTGGGACTGATGTAATTTTGAGCCAAGGCAAGAGGACTTGGACTTGTTTGGGGTTCAAGGTTGTGGCTGTTTTGACATATGTCGGAGGCAAGACTTCCTCTGAGCCTTAACAAGCATATCACTATGGCTGCCATCCTGGCTCTTATAATCTAGTCCTTTTTTCTGTCTTTCATAGTGTGGCAAACTTTCTGTAATCCTAGCTACTAATTGGATAAATACATAATTACATAAATCACTTTAATTGGGCCCTGATTCAAGAACTTGTTATAAGTTTATTTTTTCCTTTACTTAGAAGTTTTAGACATAAGACTTTGACATTTTATATTTCGTCCAGAAGTTATTTTTTCTCTTTTATTTGGATTATTTTAAATGTTTTTTATTTTCTTTTTTATAATTGATTCATATACCTCATGACTCAGCCATACATCCCCGAGTGATCCCTGTGTTTGTTATTATCCACCTCAGGGAGGACTATATTATTGTTGTGAACTTTGATTTGAATTTGAGTAATTTTAGGATAAGAATCTTGCTACCTCTCAGAATCCAGAAGATGAACCTGTTTGGAGAAGGTGCCATGAACATGCCTGCAGAGACCACATGCTACACCAGAAGATCCATATTGGACTTTGGGATGTGAATTGAACTAAGGGTATTGAAAGCATTTGTTTTGAATGTTTACTCCTCTGCCAAAGGGGACTGTCCCCAAATTGGTTTTTTGTCATGGTAGCAATCATTGATTTTGTTCTCTTTTCCTTTTATTTACAAATTATTGCAATTTATAAGTTAGTTATGTTTCTATGATCCTTTTGGGGAGACTGGTCTCCCAATAGGATCACAGAGAGGAATGTATAGTTAGAAATACCTTGAACCCCTAAAACTACATTACCCAAAATTCCTTTCTGTATCACCTAGAATGCTTTTCCTTTTGTGTATGTTTGTGTGTTTATGTACTGGTTTACAAGTTCTGAAACTCCTCCTTCTTCCTCTCTTCCTTCATGAATGTGTCTAAACTTGCCTGGATTTGTACCAGGAATGCAGGTATCTATAAAATTATTAGTGTAATTGGCCATATTGATAATAAAACATCAAAAAAATTATTAATTTAATAGATTCAGAAAAACATCTGAAAATATAATAACCATTCTTATTTTAAAAAATAAATGAAACCTTTCTAAAAATGATAAATTGTGTCTATCTAAAACTATTATTTGCAATGGGAACAAACTAGAAGGCTTTCTAATAAGATCAGGGTGAAGCAAGGATATTAAAGATCACTTATTTTTCAATATTGTATTAGAAATTCTTGTTATTGCAACAATAGAAAAAGAAATGAAAGGAATAAACATAGTCACTGAGGAAAATGAACTATCACTTTTTGCAATATATGATTAATTTTTTGTGGAAAGCACACAGAGCAAAGTATGTAGAACTCCCCATTTTATCGCCCTGACAAAGAGAAAAGGGCAGTTCCCATCTGGAATCTTTAAATCTGAGGTTCTCAATCTTGGATTTGTGAACTGGGTTAAAAATTTTTTAAAATAATTATTTCAAAAGAATTGGTTTTCTTTGTAATTCTATATATTTACAACTTCAAAAACATTATTCTGAGAAGTCTATTAGCTTGCTGTCTAAATTTTTCCTCCAACCACCCAAGTTCTATAGTAGTAAAAGCCTACTTACATTCTACATTTACCACAGAGTAAATCAATGCCTTGGAAAGTTAGTAGCCTGGAGAATAGTTTTGAGTACAAGGTATAATACTTTCTTTGCTTTCCAAATTTTATCATTACTCTAGTCCCTATTCTCTTACTTTATGGCCTTAAATTCTGTAAAATTAAATATATGCTCCAAACATGTCTCAGGGTTAGAGGTCATATTTCCACCCAGCAATCTCTTAGCACCCATTTCCATTAGCATTGCTTTTTTCATCTCTCTGAAATCCAGATCCATTCATTATTCCTCTACCTCAGTGCTCAGTTTTAGGGATCAAAAGCCCATTCCCCATGGACTATAACTACCCAATATTCAAGAACAATTTACTTTCATTTTCTTTATGTTGGCAATCTTGGTTTTTCAAAGCTGTCAATGATAAAAAAGGAATATTTGATTTCACACTATTTTCACGGATAAAACTTTTTTAGAATTCAGTGTACTAACTCTACAGGATAAATGGGAGCTTCATTCTTATTTCATTAAAAGTTTTCCATATTTTAAAAAATTATCTATTTATTTTGTTTGTTATATTACTCCTCTTCCTCTGTTAGAGAAAGTAGGTCTTATTTATTTCTATTCAGTTCTTTCTCTGGAGGAGGAAATACAGAAGTCATTCTTCAAACAGTATTTCTATTGCTAAATAGAATGTTCTCTTGGTTTTGCATTTTTTAACTTTTATAATTTCACATAGGTTTTTCCATATTTTCCCCAAATTAGCCCATGTGTCATTTCTTATGGCACAATAATATTCCATCACAATCATATGCCACAACTGGTTTAGTCACCCCTCAAATAATGGGCTTTCCAACAATATGGAAATAAAACTGACAATCTAAATGAAATAAAAAATTTATAAAAATATAAATTTTCCAAATTAACAGAAGAGGAAGATTGAATACTTAAATAGCCCTATCTTAAAAAAATTTTTAAATCCATAAATGAATTCATTGTCAAGGTAGAAAGAGTATTAGACCCAAGGGTCAAGAAAACCTGTGATCAAGTTTGACCTTACAAGCTGACAAGTTTGGTAGTTGTGTTATTCTGAAACAGTTACTCAATCTCCTAGGCTTGTTGTGAGGATAAAATTAGATAATATTTATAATGTTCTTTGCAAAACTTAAAATATTATATAAATGCAGTTATTTTATTTCAGTCCATAGATGTTGGCATCTTACTGAGCATAATCTGTTTTCCTTATTCTCTCTTACACACAATAATAAGGTATTATTATAAGACTGAAAGTTTGGAAAGCAATAAACTGGAAGTTAGGATTTTAGTTAGGTTTTATTTGATATCTTACTAATGATTTATGGTATAGCCTTGAGCCAATCATCTAAACTCCATAAATCTAATTTTCCCTTTCTCCAAAGTACAGAAGCTATGTCTGACAGTGTAAGACACTGGGCACCATGAAATTTGTTTCATTCTTCAAAATACACTTTAAAGAATTCTGGGTACAATGTAATCCTGTACAGTAATAATAATTACCACAGCTCTCATTTATATAGTCCTTCAGAGTAGACAAAGGAAGATTCACTATGATTTATCAACATTGAGCTATAGCTTTGATATAGAATAAAAACTCCAATGACTCAAATGCAGAAAATAGTTCAATAGTCTTTGTGGTGATTGATTTTACACTGTTAACTAGATGAACACAGGATTATAGTACTCTTAGAGAAGTTAAATTTCTATCTGCAAATGGCAATGATTTCTTGAGTGAAAAGGAGACATCTGTTCCCAGCTTTTCTATTTTCTCCCTACTCATCTGAATCTTCCTTTTGCCTATCTTTCTCTCTTTACTTAATTTCCCTTTCAGTAAGTGTACAAATTCCAAATAGGGTTTCTGCTATTAAAAATGCTGAAGCCGTCCGGGTTAAGATGGCGGCAGAGTAAGAAGCAGCTCTTAACCTCTCCTGACCGAAACATACAAAACTCCTCAAGGGGACATAAAAACAAGTCCAGACGAACGGAGGAACCCCACAACAGGGCACAGCGTGGAAGGTACGTGGAATCGAGACATTTCCAGGCTAAAAAGGGCTCTCACTCACTCAATCGCAAGCTGAGCAACCGCCCCACCCCCAACCCCTCCACACTCACCTATAGCTCCGAACCCAGCTAAAAAGAAATAGAGCAAGTTTGGGGCACCCATCGAGTCACCAGCAGCTCCGGGACCTGTTCCTGACAGCAGCAAGACTTAGGACCCCATTAAGTCAAAAAAAGCACGCGAAATCTGAGCGCGCGCGCCGGAGCAGGACGCTGGGCGCGCAGAGGGCCAGCTGAGTAGAGGCGTGGGTGGAGGCAGAACTAAGCCTAAGTGGGGAACCAGTGCAGACTGGTATACGACTGTGGAAGCAGCGCCCTGAGACTTGTAAAGAAACCTCCAGCAGAGGATCAAGCAAGAGGGCCCACCAGGGGGCTTGACCTTGGAAAAAACCAGAATTCAGACCTCAGGAGCCAATAGATTGGGAACAGACACTGAGCCCGAGGATAAAGCTGAGAAGCTGCTGGGCTAATGATGGCTACTCAGCATCAGCATCAGGAGGTTCAGAAGAGAAAGAATAATAACAAAAAGAAGAAGTCTTTAACACTCGACAGCTTTTACACAGAGAAAATCCAGACAACCGAGCAAACAGAGGAGGAGAACAAACAAGCATCCGGACCCTCCTCAAATAAGGAAAACTCCTCACAAGCTATGGAAGAGTTCAAAACTGAGATTTTGAGGAAAATGGAAGAGATCTGGCAAGAAAATAACAGCTTAAAAGGTAGAATCTTGCAACTGGAAAGCGAGGCTCAGAAATCAAATGAACTGATAAGCAAATTGAACACCAGAAATGACAAGATTGAAAAGGAATACCAAAAGATTATAACCGAAAACCAAAAAATTATAGCCGATAACCAGTCCCTAAAGGCTAGAGTCGAGCAATTAGAAACCAATGATCTCTCAAGACAACAAGAACAAATAAAACAAAGTCAAAAGACTGAAAAAATAGAAGGAAATATGAAATATCTCAATGAGAGAGTGACAGACCAAGAAAACCGGTCTAGAAGAGACAATTTGAGAATAATTGGTCTTCCAGAAAAACCAGAAATTAATAGAAACCTGGACTCCGTACTAAAAGAAATTATTCAGCAAAATTGCCCTGAAGTCCTACAACAAGAGGGCAATATAGACATCGAAAGGATCCATAGAACACCCACCGTATTCGACCCAGAGAAGAAATCGGTTAGAAATATTATTGCCAAATTCAAAAGCTTTCAAGCAAAAGAAAAAATCTTACAAGAAGCCAGAAAGAGACAATTCAAATATCAAGGAGCACCAATCAGGATCACACAGGATCTGGCAGCCTCCACACTAAAAGACCGTAAGGCTTGGAATACAATATTCAGAAAGGCAAGAGAGCTGGGCCTGCAACCACGGATCAACTACCCATCAAAATTGACTATATATTTCCA